>NW_026057585.1:34927961-35125826 GCF_023721935.1 Panthera uncia
ACCCACTCACTAAGAACAATAATAGCTTACAGGCAGAAATAATAAAGAATCCAGGACTCTTGATAAGCATTTACTTTCTAAAATTCTTATCTGGTGAGAAGAACTTCGTATCTCCTATTTCCCATGCTCAATTTATAAGGAAAGAATTAATGATGATGCTTCAACTAAAGCTTATAATACACACCCATCCTTATCTAATAATACACCTGATTAAAACACTGTGTCAGTTCACTTTTCCCTTGTCTTATTTGTACCTTGAATAGAAGCATGGCATCAAAATTTTTTGTAAGCATTTTGAGAGAAATAAGTGGCAAAAAATATACATGATTCTGAATAAAGAGAAATCTAGTTCAATATGATAAAAAAGCATATATTTTATTCACTTAGTTTCTAAAATGGCTGATTTTTTTCAGTAAATCTTTCTCTTTTCCCAAATGACAACAAATAATTCAATATGACATTAAGATTGTTATTTCTGAAGGTAGTGAATTTTAAAGAAACAAATAGAACAGCTTTCATTTTTACCAATATGTTCTTCCATCAAAGAATGCAATTTGAGCCATTTGATCTATGGCTGGTTAACTCAGAGGTTAACCTAACCTGCGAGGTTAGGTTTACTCATTACTATGGCCACAGACACATCTCTAATCTTAAGTATTCATTCATCCTATCAATTATTATTGCTGTCCAGATCTGAGACCAGACAATGAAACGTCATCTGAAGAAGGCAAAAAACCATCTCTATCAATAAGAGGCACCCAACTCTAGTTCCTTACCCTACCTCTAACTGTTTTCAGTATCATCTTGGGACAGCTCTTCATAATTATATTTTATATTTACATAGTACTTAGGAAAGATCGTAGGTTGAAGAATGTTAGGTTTTTTAGTTGAACCCTATAGGAAAACTGATATCATACCAGACAAAAAGCTAAAGTGCAGTGGAAAATATCCAGGACTGGGAGGTAAACATGCAGTATTTGAATCCAACTCTTTCATTTATCACTTTTCAGCACTTAGACACGTCACTTAACATTTTCCAGCCTTGATTTCTTTCTGGAATTGGGGAGAGAAATACCTACCTCCCAGTTTATTATATGAATTAAATAAGATAATGTATGTATATGTAAACTACTTAGCATAGGGTTTGGCACAAAATAAGTAGTCAGTAACTAGTAGCTATCTTTATCCTTCTCATCATTAGTATAAATCCTACTGAAGAGGTATTGTGAGAATTAAATGAATATGGAATATGGACCACGTTCTTTCTTGAGTTGAAAATATTTTGTATAGTATTAAACATTAAATTTATGGAAGGTATTACTCTCTTACTAGAAGGAAATGATGCTAAGAAAAGTTAAATGATTTCTTTATTAATTTAAAAGTCACTTGGCATGTTATGGTGTATTATGCACAAAATACTGAGATAGGTATCAAAAAGTCTTATATAGGACTTTCTTTTCTGGGTAAAATGTAATAGGTCACAGAAGACCAACACTCCTCCTAGTACAACAACTAGGATAATGTATAACTGACAAAAAATTGTACTTTAAACACATCGGGTTGCTATGGAATCATTGAGGATTACATAAACTAAAATTCCAGAGAGAGTAGAATGCTTTCCAAAGTGAGATGACACCATCTGATATTTTTTCCGAAGGGCCTTTGCTGATTCAGAGTGTTTGATGAGGATGTTGCTTAGGCAGAGAACCTCTGCTGGGGCAAAGAAAAATCAGTAAATGTCTTAGCAGTTATAAAGGGATGATATGACAAATAGGGATGGTGTGACAGATAAGAAGGAGGAAGATTCAAACACGTGGCTGATTTCCCCCATAACATATTTGTGGAATTCTGGCACTCTGCAGGAGGCTACAGAGCTAGGGTAAAAGCTTCTAAGAGACAGACTTCACTCTTGAAATGCTTAGGAAACAAAGACCCTTTGGGGAGAACCTTGTTTCAAAATGCTTCTAGTCTCTCAAGACATTCACCGGAGAACAGTTGAAGTTGTGGGGGACAGGTAGGCTGAAGAGCTGGTCTGGAACTTCTGAAGGACAGAGAAGGATCTCCTACAATCTGTCAGGGCTGACAAGATGAAGACTCTTAAGCTCAGAAATACAAGGCCAGGAGAGCTAGGCCCAAGGAACAGGGGCTGGTCACAGGTAGAGCAAGCTTAGTTAAACTGCAGCACGGGCCCAACACATCCCAATTTCTCGTGTAACTGAAGGAGCCAAGCCCTTACCCTCTCTGCCTAACAGAGAAAAGGGGGGACCTTCCCTCATGAAATATAACACTTGGACTCTCTGTGATATTTTTATGTCTAATCCTTGGTATAGGATATAAAACTAATAGATGTGATGAGGCAATAAAATGTGGGTAATGATCAAGGGAAAAGACAGATAATAGAACCAGGCCCACTGATTATCTAGATATTAAAAATAGCAGTCAAGAATTGTAAAATAATTCAGAACATAAAGGGGAAGACAACAAAGGAACCAACGATTCCAATACAGAACAACAAATTATTTATGATTTCGCTATGATTTGTGAGGGAGTGTCCTCCATCAAGAGAAATTATCCTGTTTCTCTCCCCCTTATATAGGGTGGTGGTAAGAGAAAGGGAGGGATGGTCTTTGGCCTGCACAACAGGACCAGGATCTCAAGTCTTGGGTAGTGAATGAGAATAAATCCAGATTACCAAATGCAAAATTCCAAAGAGAAGCCCAGGAGTATAGCAAGAAGTTCAGGAATCAAGACCTAAACTGTGAAGGTGAGTACTGAAACAGTACCCTGATCTAACATCCAGTAAAGCAGCACACAGGAGGCAGTCTGGAGGAGATAGATATAAGAGGTATTAAGGAAGCAGAATCAAGAGGAAGTGGTAATCATTTGGATGAGTAGAGGAAGGAAAGAGAAGAATCTCTAATGTCTCCAAAGTTGGGTTACTGGATGAGCGGTTCCCAAACAGGAAAAACAAAAGGGGCAGGTCTGACGAGCAGAAAAGAGTCTTGAATATAGGACATTTTAAGTGCCATTCCAATAGAGATATTTACTGCACTGTTTTACACACTCACCTGCACATAAACACACACATAAGTGAGAACTCTGTCAATAATATATATATGGGTGTCATCAAAGCAATAGTGGATGAGACTGCCTAGGGAGAATGTTTCAAGTGAAAAGAGATCCAGAGATGGAACCCTGAGAAATATTGACACTGAGGTGGAAAGGGAACTTGAAAGGAGGTAGGAAGAAAATAAAGCAGAGCAGTGCCACAGGGACTTGGAGGAAATCATGGCTTATGAAGGGGGGCACAGTGAAATGTGCAAATGAAAAGGTGTAAAGATAAGATTAAAACTTTAAGTAGAGTGCACTGGAAATTAGTAAGAGAAGATTCCTTGGACAAGTGGCCATGAGACTCAGCCCATTCCTAAAAGTTTGATTATGAAGGAAAGGCAAGGCATAGGTCAATTCTGGAAGAGCGTGGGGTGATGTAGGGCCTAGGCAGGTTTGTTTGTTTTGTTTTCAAAGTGGGAGAGAGCTAAACATGCTTATATGCTGAGGAGAAAGATCTAGTCGCGAGCACGTGGCTGACAGATAACGTGGGAGGAGAAAAATAACGGCATCAGGTTCTAAAGGAGGTAGGAAGATACGGGATTATATTTAAAAATAGGTATAGCAGCACCTGGGTGGCTCAATAGGTCAAGCATCTGACTTCAGCTCAGGTTCTGATCTCACAGTTCGTGAGTTCAAGCCCTGCATTGGGCTCACTGCTGTCAGCACAGAGCCCACTTTGGATCCTCTCTCCTTCCTCTCTCTGACCCTTCCCTCCTGGTTCCCTCTTTCTACCTCAAAATAAATAAATAAAAAAGAAATAGGTATATATGTGTATATATATTTGCATATCAGTAAGCCTATATAAGATAAAAATCAACTCTCTCCACGTGGGATTTTTAATATGGTAACATAGAATATAACTAATATTTTAAGTGGAGGTACTATTAATAGCCACATAGCACAACCCAAACCTACATGGTGACTTAAACATTTTATTTTGAAAACTGATTTTTCCAAAATGCTTTACTTTGCCTTCTTAAACAAAATGTTCTGAACATAATTTGACCTTTTCTTGATGATTCATTTTGAACATCAGTCATTGCCCAATGCTATAATGCTGCCATGCCCTCAGGAACATTTGAGATCCTCAGGGCTGTTAGCCCAATACTAAGTGGTTTCAGACAGCTGTAAATTTAGAGATGTTCTCTCTTCCCACCCTGTCATTTGTCACTTCTCTGCTGTTGTCAGTGCGTCCTGACTCCCTGCTTCTCATGCGTTGCCCTCACTCTGTACACGCCTGCTGGCTGAGGGCCTGACAGCAGCTCCCACCCCCCAACCCCAAAGCACAGACACAGAGTCAGGACAACTTATGTAGCTTCTCAGGTGCCTTCACGCGGACCCGTGGCCCCAAGGATCTGGGTCCTTCCCGTCTCGGGGCCCCCACGCAGGCTTCAGGTGGGAGCTGAGGAAGCCGCAAGTCTGACTTCTTGGATATAGGGACACACCTGGCAAGCCCCGCAGCTTGGATCGGCCTCCCGTTGGTCACCAGGCACTCTTCTTCCTCCTGGAGGTGGAGAGATAGACCTGAGTCATCAGGAGGCTCTCATGAAACCCTCATCTGCATATGGTCCTGAGCGACTGGGCACCTGCTGTAAATGAGTCACGAAACGACTAGTGTTTTATTTCTGTTTTTGTTTTCCTGTCAACGGGGCCAAATTATTTGGTCCCTGGTAGAAGTGGCTAGATTTTTATAGCTTCTTTTCCAGCTCTCTAGGAACCCGTTAACCCCTGACAGATTACCCTTGAGTCAGAAGCTTTATCTAACCCTCCTCTTCCTTTGGCGGAGCAACCTACCTGCGCGCATGTGCGCGCACATGCGCACGGAGGTAGAGGCAGGTGCTCATTGCTGCCGCTTCCCTTGCAATTGGGTCCGTACGTTGACATCCATATTAACTGCAGGGATGGTTTGACTCTCCTTTCTCTGGCTCCTTCCTTGTTCCTGAGGACTCCCATAGACAAGAAGGAGCTGGCATTCAGGGTTTCAGAATTATGAAGGAAACCACCACGTCACTCCGAAATATGCCATTTTGGCAGAGGATTATTTCGAGCTAAAGGCACTTGAAAAACAACGAGTGCAGGAAGGATGCTTCTGACCTTCCCTTTTCTTCCTAAAAGCAGATGAAACTCCCATGTGAAAGATGCTTTCCCGGGGACAGGAGGAAAGAAACATTCTTATCACCAGAATTGGGTAGTCGAAGCTGAGAGAATTCTGTACAGATTGTTAAAATGATTATTTCCTTCCTTTAACCTTCCCATAGTTTCTTAGTAACTCTTCCACAATTGTCTCTAATGATCAACCTAGTATAAAAGCATTTAGGTTTTGCCACTTTTTTGGGTCTTTGTTTCCTTACGAGGACTCCCATGTCACATAAAACATACTAAATAAAATGTGTGTGATTTTCTCCTGTTAATGTGTTTTATGTCAGTTTAATTCTTAGACCCAGCTGAGGACTCTGGGAGGGTAGAGATAAAGTTCTCCCTGTCTTTCAATTACCTTTGGAATATGATTCCTTTGCCTCTGGAGGAAGTGGTCAGATTTTTCTGTTTTCATCTCCTTTAAAATATCTAGTAAAACTCTAGATGCAGAGGCTTGTATAGTTGCACATCAGGCACAAACATGTAAGTGGAATCACACTTACGGAGGCACCTATGATGCAATCAAGGCTATTGGTAGCAACTGCCAGGGGGTTACTCGGCAGTCGGTTGTCATTAAATTATCAATGGCAAGTGTTGCTAGCCAATGCGTGCAGTGATTGTTAAATCGTCAATAATGAGATCCTGGAGCCTGTAAAAAGTGAAAATAGTTTCCTGTTTCTCTCTCCCCAAAGCAATTTCTTCCCTTGGGTGTTATGTAATAAAGCTTTATGGGAGCAGTTGGTTATGGTGGTCAAATCTACTTCCAAGTAGGAGAGTGAAAAATTAAAATTCCTAAGAACCACTTACATTTGTTAAAAAAAATGATACCATGTTTTGTGTAAACAAACAAATATATAGATATATGGATACATATAGATATACATAGATATGTGTATATATAGATACATAGAAAATCCTTAAAAAAATGTACAAAAGGGTATTAATCGTAGTTTTGTATGGGTGACGACAGAAGTACTTCGAAAAATATTGACTGGCTCTATAAGGAATACTTTATATACACTCACACAAAATACACTCATTTTAAGCATACAGCTTGAATTTTGACAATGTATACACATCTGTAATCACCAGCCCAATCAAGACAAAACATTTGTATCTCCCCCTGGAAGTTTCCTCACGCCCCTTCTAATCAATACCACCTCCCCCAACTGCTCTTTTGCAGCGCTTTGTACTTTCTTCCTTTTGCTTATCTGTGTATTGGAATGTGCTTCAGTGAACATATATCTTTTTTTAATAAAGAAAAAACGTATTTTATTTTCTATTCTTTTTAATTCCCAAATTTATTTATTTATTTTTTTATTTTTTTATTTTTTTTTGGGACAGAGAGAGACAGAGCATGAACGGGGGAGGGGCAGAGAGAGAGAGGGAGACACAGAATCGGAAACAGGCTCCAGGCTCCGAGCCATCAGCCCAGAGCCTGACGCGGGGCTCGAACTCACGGACCGCGAGATCGTGACCTGGCTGAAGTCGGACGCTTAACCGACTGCGCCACCCAGGCGCCCCTTTAATTCCCAAATTTAATTAAGACTGTAAACGTTTGAAGATGCTCAATGAACCCCAAACAGAATAAACAAAGTTCAAAACCACATAAACCAAATCACTATATGGTTTAAGAGTATATACATATGGTAAAAACAAAGAAAAACAAACACGAGATTAACCAATATTCAAGATAGTGGTTACCTCTGCGGAGGATGAGGAATGTGGTCAGAGGGCAACACAAAGCTTCAAATGTATTAGTATGTGCTGCAAAAATGTATTTTAAAAGTAAAAATATTTAAAACTGAATCACTAAATTCTACTCCGGAAACCAAAATTACACCATGTGTCAACTAATTAGAATTTAAATAAAAATTTGAAACAAAAAAGTTAAAAAAAGAAAAAAAATTAAAACTCTGATTGAAAATAGGAAAGAAATGCCAAAAAAAAAATTATCTATAAGGCGAAGTCATTTCAAAATTGATGGCTGTATTTCTCCCCCACAACATATGCATCAAAGTATGGGATTTCCATTGCCTGTTTTGCTCCCTGAACTCTAAAGGATTTCCCTCATCCACCCACCTACACACACCCTAGTCATTTAGCTGACCCAACGTTGCTCAGAACAACCCATTTCCCCCAAATCAGCAGCTTACCCCTCCCCTCGTGAATCAGTAGCCTCTAGAGGTTACAACAATCTTCTCACTCCAAATGGAAAAAAGTGAGACAGCCCCCTTTTTCAGAAGGTGGTACATATGTGACATTCATACCAACTGATTGTTTAGGACAATCATTTACATTACTCCTTTTCCTTCAATTCTGTTTGAAATACCTTCCAGTCATAGAGTGATAATTAAACATAGTGGAAGCTTCACACAGTCCAAACATAGAAAAGAGATTGCGTTCCTGAATGTCTCTCCTGCCGAACCATGGCAAACATTTTGAGACTATGGGAAAATGACAAACAGTAGTGAATGAACTAGACAGGATCTTGGGATTAGGGGAATATGGTGCAGACCTGGGAAGCTGGTGACTTCCCTGCCTACAAATGCTATAAAAAGGATCCTAGACTAGCTATGGGGTACACAAGGCACTTTCATTAAAGCCAAAACAAATGATCAAATATTTATTGAACACCTGCCTGCCTAATATCCAGATACAAAGTCTTCCTTTGTACCAAAGTACCACGTACGCTTCAGATGATGCAGCCTAGAAACCCTGAGCAGAGCACCCAGTTTTATTTAGTTAACATTGCCCTAAGGGAGTAGGGAGACAATGTCAACTGCCTGCTTTCCTTGTGTAACAATGTCACATATATTACTACTCTTCTTAATTTTCTCCATCTCACAGATGAGGAAAGCAAGGCTTTGAGGGTTTAAGTAGATCCCCCGAGGCTGCTTGGAAAGTGGCAGAACTGGAATTTAAGCCTCCAAAGCCCTGCTCCCCTGAAGGGCCTCATGCCTGTTTACTCTGCAAATAATGGCAGCAGCGCCCTTTAGTCTGCTTGTTAATGTTGTACTGAAAGCATTTGCGAAGAATTTTCATGCACATTGGTAGGGTTTATGCCTGTACTTCCCCTTCCCTGAGAATATTCCTCCTGATTTCCTTAAGTGTGAGATAAAGTAAAAAATGACTGGCTTTTATTAGTCTATTTGTTATTGAAAAAACACTATCACCATGGAGAAAGGGAGCAATTCAAATAAATGGCATTCTGTATTCCTTTACTCTATTGACACCAACCTGTTAAACCGATTTCTTCATGGAACCAAGTTGTGGTTTGAATGCACTACAGGCAGAGCTTTTGCTTTTCCCTCAACCTCTGGAGTAATAAGATTAATTAATATAGTTAATATTTGTTCTGATAGTTTAAAATGGAAAAGGGGGAAATTTTGTATGTGCTAGGCACTAAGTGTTTTACATAGATTATCTCATTCCTATTATCAACAGTCTTGTTCTCCAGTTTAGAAAGTGGCTTAGAGAGGTTAAATAATTTGTTCAAGGTCACACTGCTGGTAATTGCTCAAGATCGACAGAGTCAGGTTTCAAAACCAGGGCTATGTGATTTCCGAGCTGTTATACCGTACTATGCTACTTCCCAAATTTAACTGGGCTCTGAAGAGGTAGCATCCTGAATTCATTCAATAACGCTAACATATTTAATATTTCTTTCAAAAAGCTTCAGAAGAAATGAGGAAAAACAACAAAAATCAAGCAATGTTAGAAATAAATGAGTCAAGTGCAAAGAGAAGAAAGGGAGACCAGTTAACAAGGAAAAGGGCATGAAAAGGGGTTAGGCCAGCAGGGATCTTGATCTCTAACCACCACTGCCTAAAGCAGGGAACTGTATTGATGCTTCAAAGGAGATTCAACAGAGACTGATGAGACATTTTAATTGTTTGGCTGGTGTGTGGCTTCTGAAAGACTTTTGTAAAGAGAAATGTCAGGAAGGGTGGGAAGAATGATACTAAGGGATGGGCTTTTAAAGTGATTAATTGGAAAGAATGGCATTCATTCCTATGTCTAAGTGCTGGCAAGATGGATAAGAAATCATTTTAATCCCTTTATGGTGCTGTCTCATATAGGCCTGGTCACAGAAGGTTTAACAACTGGTCTAGATGGAGCGTGATTCTAATAAGGTCATAGCCATATAGGCCCTTTTGTAATAGAAGACATCTTTTGCACCTGACCACAATCAGCTGGCCACCTGCAGGATAGTGGTGACAAAGGAATCTCAGTGAGAAACTGTGTGTAAATCCATGATCATCATTACACAAAGGCTTGTATTTACCTTGCCAGTGTTCAGTGATGGGATCTTTTCATGGTACAGAAGCAAATATTTATTGAGTACCTATTAATTTAGAAACGAATTTCTGGTAGATTATTCTTTCTTTTTTAATGTTTCTCACATTGATCTTTTCCTGTTTCACTTGTTACCATCTTAGGTCAGGACCTCGTCTCTCACATCAGGATTATTGTCAGATCCTCCTAAAATGGAATAGAATAGAAATAAACTGTTTTAGAATGGAAGGGACATCATTTAGTCTAAGTCAGTTTCAAGGCTCAGATCTTATCAGAGACTAACTTCATTTTTTCTCAAGTTCCCAAAGCAGATCATCTTCTTGAGTTGAGCCTAACTCCTCGTGGTTCTCTCCTCAGGTCTGCCTCTGAGACTTTGCTCATACTATTCCTTTCTCCTAGAACATCTTTCTTTCCAATTCCAGCTGTCAAAATTCCATCTGTCCTTGAAGAGCCCTTAATTTCCACGTTTTCAATGAATCCTTCTTGGCTCTTCTAATCTTCATTAATTACCCTTCTCTGAACTGTTAGGGAAATTATAATGCATCCCTTGACTTAGTGTTTAATTATAGAATTTCAGCATTGAAAAGGACTTTAAGATCATCGAGTTCTACCTCTCAATCTATGTGTGATTCCCTCTATCACAGCCTTCCCAGTAAACTTTTGCTCTGCACTCAAACGCATGTCTAGGCAGATCTTGCCATCTTTACATTCATTCATTCAACTCACATTTACTGCACACCCAGTGCTCCAGACAGGGCACAAAAGACAGGGAATTTGACAGTGAACAGGATGTAAAACTCCACTTTCCCTCATGAAGATCATATCACTTAGTGACAAGTGCCAAAATAAAATAAATAAAGGGTGTTGCATTAGAGATGCTAACTTAGGGTGGCCAGAAGAGGCCTCTTCTAAGAAATTACTTCAATGCTGATGGCCTCACTGATGAGAAAAAGGCAGCCATGTGCACATATGGGAGAAAAGTTTTTCAGACAGCAGGAACAGTAAAGGCATGCCTTGAGGAATGGGGGTGAGTTTGGAGAGTTTGAGGAAGAGGAAGAATGGCAGTAGGTGAAGTGCAGTGAGTGGGTGGGGGAAAGGTGGGAGACTGGCTGGAGAGTGAGCCTGGGTATATGCTGTAGAGCTCATGGGTCAAAGCAAGAGGTTTGGATAACACAGCTTGTATTTAATTTGAGCTGAATATGGCTCACTCTATTTTCTATTCCTTTGTCCTGACTCTGCCTCTAAATGTCATAGGGAACAAATGTAGACTATCCTCCACAGAATATATATTTGAAGAAATCTATCCTGTCCCCAGTGAGTCCTTTTAGGGATAGACATTCCCATTTCCTTCCACTGTTCTTTCTGCTGTCTCAGGAACCATACTATTCTGGCCAACGTCTTCTACTCATCCTCCACTCTGTGTTCCTTATAACAGTGATTATCTAGGTCACCAACACATGATAGAGGTTGTGTATTTCCTTATCCTTTCTAATACATGTTCCACTCACACATCTCAAGATTTTATTAGCTTCTTTTTCTCTTTGCAGCCAGTTATAATGACTTTTTGGCCAAAACCCCTGGATCGTTTTCTATATCATCTACTACTAAACTGTACCTCCCCTCAACCTATACCTCTGTGATGGCCATCGTGCAGGGTTTTTTTTTTAATTTGTTTTAATATTTATTTATTTTTGAGAGCGAGACAGAGCGTGAGCAGAGGAGGGGCAGAAAGAGAGGGAGACAGAATCTGAAGCAGGCTCCAGGCTCTGCGCTGTCAGCACAGAGCCCAATGCGGGGCTCGAACTCACAGATTGTGAGATCATGACCTGAGCCAAAGTCGGACACTTAACCGACTGTGCCACCCAGGTGCCCCCTTTTTTTAATTATTATTATTCAAGGGAAGAGTCTTATATTTATCTTTATTGTGTTTAGTATTACTTGGTTTAACCCATTACACCAGCCTTTCAAGGCCCCTTGGGAGGCAATTTTATCTGCTGGATCTGCTATTCCTCTTACCTGCTGGTCATGTACCAATTTAATAAATGTATTTTCTGAATACTCACCAAATTCATCTAAAAATGTTTATGGAGCAAGGCTAAGCAGAGACTTAAGTATAATATTTATGGGGGCAGAGACTGTCTTCTTCATTGTTCCTTTTGCCCATCACAGGATCTAGTACAGAGTATGTTTGATGGAATAAATTGGGAAAAGTGCTTGGATATAACACCATGAACCTCCTTTCACACTGACACAAATCCACTATTACCACGCTTTGAATAATGCGTAAGTTCAATGGACTGTATTCACATTCACCCAATGTTATCATCTTGACCATAAGGATATCAAGAGCGACCTTTGTTTTGTTGCTGCTCAAGTATATCATACCTGTTGCAATCTTATTATCCGCTGGTCTTAGAACTTTTGTAGAAAAGGGAAATGACCCACAGAGAACCTAGTGCATGCTCACACCTGCAGATTGTCTAGTTGATGGCTTTGTAAGTGCTTAAAATTTGGCCCTTTAAAGAGGCACACGGAAACATTCTGGGGATTATGTTTAAGAACACATGTTCCATCTGATTTTGTATATTAAAGTGACATTTGTCTGTCTTCTGTGTTTACTTAATGTTCTATGGTCTTTCAGTCATTTTCACTGTGATTTGTTGAGCTTGGAAACATGAACTCATTGTAGGGAGCTGTGTGCTCTCTTAAGATTGCTTTGCAGAGGTCTTGATTTAGTTCTCCCTGAGCACTTTTTTTTTTTCTACCTTTTTAGTTTGAATACCAAACTAAGCATCTTTACCAAAAAGACAGAAATAAAAGGTTTTTGTTTTTGTTTTTGGCATTCACAAACTCCTGTTAATTCCAATGTAAATTGTGATTAAATGTAAGTACAAAACTTTTTTTTTGTTAGCCTTACCATTTTTTTTGCAATAAGTTTCATAGTACAGTTTCACATAATTCAGTGAACAGATTGGTGCCACTTTAAAGAATTTTTCTTGTTCAATGGGCTTTTTCTCCCATGTTTTAGATGTACCTGTTATAGAGGAGATTGGTAGAAAGCAGGCTGTGTAATTACATTGTTCTCTCCCTTTCTTCCTCATGGAGAAATCACATAGTCAGAATTTCTTTTTGATGATTTCTCAATCTCTTGAGCTATATATCCTTTTAGAATCTTTTGCCATGGAACCATATTATTTTCTGTACCTCAATCTCATACTATCTAAACTTGAACTACATTCAACTTTTCTTTCCCTGATGATCCTCTGGGGACACTTTTCTCCTGGGGCACCATTACTTTCATTTCACCAGCAAACTCCTCCTTGCTTGCAAGTCTTAGGTTCTGAGTTGAAACTTCTCTGGTCATTTCATCTCCTCTTTGGGAAATGACATAGTGTATTTAGCCAAAAATTAGCCAAAAATTGTTTTAGCTGAATGAGACTCTTAGTAAATGTCCAAATATTTGAGACTATAATCAGTACTCTTTCTTATTCTTCCCTACCAAATCCTTCCTAATTCTTCCTGTGAATGTACATTTGTCATGTTGTGCTACAATCTCAAGTGTACCTCCTCTGTAACCCAGCTTCTGTGTTAGTGTGTAAAACATCTGAGATTGTGGGACTTTGAGAGTTGTTTAATGACCCATTTCTCAGTCATTATTTTAATTGAAATGATTTGACACTACATTCACAACTGTCATTCTTATTTCTATATAACTTAGATGAGAATTGTTTGCCTGCGAGAAATAGGTACATATTCAAGCCAACTTAAACTAAAAATGGGCTAGTTAATGGGAGAACAGAGTCATATGTCATAGAATATGGGACTGGGAGAAGAGCTGGGCTCCACAAGGAACTCATCTGACATCTGGACATTTGGAATTGATATCATTCTGTGCTCCTTTGATCTTGAGGTGAATTTGCACCCTTCTCTGCTTCAGCAAGCACAAGGCAGACAATGGTGATCTGATCTCCAATGGACATGACCCTCCAGATCAAGTGCTCATACCCCAACACTCAGTCTTGATACCCCTACTTCAAACTCTTCTCTGAATCATATTGCCTTGGAATGCCATAAGGCTTATTTTCTTTTGTGTCACAAGCTCACTCAGTCCAGTCATTTGGAGCTGGAGAGGAAAGGGTTGCATGATATAGACTGGGGAAAATAGCTTTTCTAAGAAGCTCACACCTAAGCAGGATGGGAAGGCACAGCAGACATTATTTAGAATTTCGATGTCAGGATTGCCATCTTCCACCCTAATTATCGCCATATGTCTATTTCTGTGTTCAATTTCTTTTCTCTGGAATTACATTAGGTAGTTTCCAGCCAAACACAACCTAACACTTGTTTGTAAAGTACACTCCCATCTTAGACATGAGTCTTTAATTCCAGTATTTTAAACCATGGTTTAGAATTTAAATTTCATTCATCGTTATCTCCCATATCCTCCTCTTCCTCCCAAAGGGAATCAATGAAAACATCCCCTATAATCTCAAATGTTTCAGTTTCCTTCCAATGACATTATAATTCTGAGGATACTCCCCAGTGTCTCTATAGGAATCAGCATGACTGGGTAACAAGCCTCGGCATATGCTTGAGAAAGATAGTGATACTAGTTTCTTTTGTCTGTTGTAGCTGCTTCTAGCACATCACAATCATGCTACACACAATTGTAGCACGGCATGGTAAATGTACTTTCACAGGAAGTCATAGGAAGGATTTGATGGGAAAGAATAAGAAAGAGTACTGACACAGTTTCAAATATTTGGACACTTACTAAGAGTCTCATTCAGCTAAACCAATTTTTGGTTAGTTTGTGGTTAAATACACTATTTTATCTCCCAAAGAGGAGAAGAAATGACTAGAGGAACTACCAACACCAAGCAAGACACATTCTTTCCTCCCAAGGTCAGTATTTGATATTCTTGAACTACTGAGGCTGTTCAATTCCTTTCCAGCATTTTTTCCTCCCTCAAGGAAGGTCTAGTCACTTCTCTGCTCCGCTTCAGTGGGAAGCACATCGTTAGTGTGCATTGCCAGTGGGCCAGCAACTTCTTTGTTTTCTCTCTGTCACATTCTTATACTCTTTATTGTACAGATTCTGATTTTGATTCTCCTCTTCTTTAGATTTTTCTTTTGAGCTTGAGATAAAACCACTTTTCTAGAAGGACTGGATTTACCTTTTGGGGGAAGCTCATACCTTAGTGTATATTTTCAGTCCAATAGAATTTCTTATTCAATTGACCTTTGCTTTCTTTTTTTCATTTTCATTAATTCCTATCTGTGCTGTTGGATTAAGATATGACCCTTTTCACCATTAAAGTCAGGATCTTGTACTTTTTTTTTGTTTGTTTTAAGTAGGCTTCCTGCCCAGAGCAGAGCCCAAAGTGGGGCTTGAACTCACAACCCTGAGATCAAGACCTGAGCTGAGATCAACGGTCGGATGCTCAACTGATGGAGCCACCCAGGCACCCCAGGATCTTATATTTTTAGTTTCTCTTTTAATCCTATTTTGTTGGAATTATTTATACTCAGATACTTTATGTGAGAATAAAACATATTTTTCAAATCTCTTCATACATTCAAGCATGTAATTTAGCTAGCTAGTATTCAACAGGCCTTTCTTTAGCTTATCTTTGCTTCTGACGGGAAGACAAACTTAGCTTTTTCTCTACTTTTCATTGAACTAGTGCCATCATGTACCATGAATTTTGGTGGTATTAAGACATCATATATATATTACCCTATATTGCATCATTTTCATTTATTGTCTCTTGGAATATAGGTAAAGAGCATAGCCTTAGAGTTCAGATAGACCTTCTATAATGTTGGGTAAGTTACTGAAGCTTTGTAGACTTCAGTTTCCTTGTCAGTAAAATGGGGATAATGATTCCTACTATGTAGCATTGTTATGAAGATCAAATAAGAAGATGTGGGTTGACTGTTTACTACATAGTAAATGCTTAATAAGTGTTGGCTTTAATTATTGTGATTTCTTTTGTTAAATTGCAATTTTCTTGAAATTGAGAACTATATTTCAAATTTTCTTAAGCAGTTAGTTCTTACTACGAGTTTATTGCTGTTTATTTATATAATAGTCATATTTAGGGATAAGAACTCCCAAAATGAAACACACTAGAATTAAGATTGTTAGATTTGATTATGGCTTCTTTATTGACCCCGATTTGGTGGGTTGTTTTACTTCTTTCTCCTAATCTGACTTAACAATTTTTTTTTTTTAAATATTACTCATTTCTAAACTTCCTCTTGTCTTTTCTAACTTGGGAGGGAGATTCATATTCCAATTCCACCAGTATTTTTAAGTGTCAACCCCACCAGGCTTTGTGCTAGGTGCTTAAACATATCTACACATCGTTTCATAGATGAAAAAACCAAGGCTTAGAGAGTTCAAGTGAATATCCTAAGATCATATGATTAGTAAGGAGCAACTGCAAGAAAAATAAATAAGACTTAACCATAAACCAGTGAGAGAACTCTAAGAGGAATATGACTGAGTAGCATGAGGTACAGAGAGAGATTTTTTTTCTTCAACAAGGGGTGAGTAGAAGAGTCAGAGAAGTCTTTGGGAGGGAGATGAAGTTAATCTAGGAGATGTTCAGTCAATCCATGAACAGTCAAGAAGATTTTTTTCTTCCGTTTCTTCAATTCTCACTTGGCTATGTATAATGATTTATGCTTATGGCATATAATTGCCAAGTAGATAAATTTTCACTAAATGGAAGATAAAATGGCAACCACGGTAGAAAAGCATTTTATTTGATGATTTGTGACTATAAGTATACTCACAGGCTTTTAGTATATAAAGAATGGATCTAATGGAAGAAGACCCATTGTCAGTGCTGAAAATAATGGTACATATGTCCTTTCACCAAGTTTAGTTACAGTTCTCATAGTACAAAACCAATCCTTGAAATGCATGGTAAATATGCTGATTCTGGGTACAAATGAATCCTCCGTTTCTGAAGGCTTGGTGTGGGCTCCGATTTAAGTCTCCAATGCAGGTCCAGTGATTTTTGGTCTTCTTTTGGGAAACACACCATTTGGCATGATCCTGGTAAGAACTGAAATAAGAGTGTCCAGATATCTTAATTGCTTTGACATTGTAGACATGGTAAGGAAGGGAGCAGTTTGAAGGAAGCTCTTGGCTCTTTCGCTGCCAGGTTTCTGTTAGCAAATGCGTCTTCAACCGTTGAGCCATCCAGGCTGCAAAGATGTCTAGGGTTTACAGGGAGAAAGATAGTGAGGTTAGTATTTATACTTAGATAAGTCCCTGAAAATATCCTCAGCAATGGAAATCATCATTCACCCCTGATATATGGATGTCACGAGCACAATAATAACAACATAATTGAGATAGTGGATGGGAGAACATTTTGTTAGTGCTAAAGTGTTATGCAAATAAAAGTTCTTATCACTAAGGTGATATTGGCGTTTAAAAATGTTTTCTGTTCCACACAAACAAGAGAGCAATATATGCTTTTGTCTTGAAAAGATCTTTAGACAGAATGAAGCTAGAGAAGTAACCAGGGGCCAGCTTCAAGGGCTCTTTGCATATCATGCCAAAATGTTTGGATTTTCCTGAAATCAAGGAGAGAATTAAAAAAAAAATTAATGTTTATTTATTTTTGAGAGAGAGACAGAGTGTGAGCAGAGGAGCGGCAGAGAGAGAGGGAGACACAGAATCCGAAGCAGGCTCCAGGCTCCGAGCCATCAGCACACAGCCCAATGTGGGGCTCCAACCCATGAATCATGAGATCGTGACCTGAGCCGAAGTCAGATGCTCAACAGACTGAACCACCCAAGCGCCCCTCAATGGGAGAATTTTTAGAGAAATGTTAGTGGAAAACTGATAACAGAAGCTGATTTTTGATCATAAATATCAGTTGGGAGGCAACGTGCAGGATGAATTGAGAAAGGTGTATTAGATTGGAGATAGGGAAAACACAGGGTTGTCACAATAATTGTGACAATAAACACAGGCATGGACTAAGGCAGTGGCATAAAGTTTGGAGAGGAAAAGATAAATGTGAGTGTTACTAAGGACCTAGAACTGATTGAATTTGATGACTTGCTAGAGCAGTAAAGAAAAAGGAGGGATCTAGAATCCTCAGTTGACTCTGCAGAATATAAGAAAAAGAATAGATTTGTGGGCAATAATGATGAGTTTGGCACGTTGAATTTGGCATGGCTATACCACCCCCAGGCAGCAATGTCCCACCCACTATTGAATACTGCTGGCTCTGTCAGTCCAGAGGTCTTGAGAATCGCCTGAAAGCTTATTGGAATTGCATAGAATGAGTATATAGAATGAGATAAGGAAGAGTGGAAGACCACGTGGCAACCCAGTCACCTAAGGAGTAGGCAGAGGAGGAGGACCTAGTTAAAGAGACTTAAGAGAAGTGGGAAGAAGACCAAGAGACTGCACACTCCCAAAAATCAGGGAGGGAGAGTGTTTCAGGAAGAAAAGGGTTTTAACAGTGCCAAATTCTACAGAGGCTATTTCTGTCCTGTTGATTTTTGGATCTCTAGTGCCTAATACAGGGCTTGGCAAGTGGTAAGCATTCAGTAAATTTTATCTAGTATAAAAGGAAGGAAGGTAGCAAGAAAGGAGGGAAGACAGTGAGGTCAACTAAGAGGGTCACTGGTGACTGGGGAGAGATTGGAGTGTCTACAGACAGAGATGCAAAGACTACAGTGAAGGAGCATTGAGCAAGTGAAAGCCCATGAAGAGTCTTTAAAATTATTTTTTAATGTTTATTTATTTTTGAGAGAGAGAGAGAGAGAAAAAGAGAGACAGAGCATGAGTGGGGGAGGGGCAGAGAGAGAGGGAGACATGAGATCTGATGCAGGTTCCAGGCTCTGAGCCTTCAGCACAGAGCTTGACTCAGGGCTCAAACCCGTGAACCACAAGATCATGACCTGAGCTGAACTCGGATGCTTAACCCACTGAGCCAGCCAGGTGCCCCCTGAAGAGACTTTCAGAAAGAAATTTGGAAGAAAAGAAAAAAACAGAGATATAGGGGATCTAGAATTGAGGGAAGATTTTTAGGAATATTTGTGTGCTAAGGGGACCGAGCTTATAGAGTGGGAAAATTGAAGTAGAAGAGGGAGAAGAGATCTAGTGTTTGAATCAAAGTATTCTGAGACTGGGGTAGGTTCCAAGGCACAAGAGGTGCACTGCTTCTGTTGGGATAAAAGGAAACTCGTGAAAAGGAATAAAAACAGATAAGATTGTTGAGGGTGTGTGTGTGTGTGTGTGTGTGTGTGGTCTTTTTAGTCACTGAAAAAAATGTTTTTAAATTTATGTTTTGAGAGAGAGAGACGGGGGGGGGATCAGGGGAGGGGCAGAGAGAGAGAAGGAGAGAGAGAATCCCAAGCAGATTCTACACTGTCAGCATGGAACCCAATGCGGGGCTTGAACTCACAAACTGTGAGATCATGACTTGAGCCAAAACCAAGAGTTGGAGGCTTAACCGACTGAGCCACCCAGGCGCCCCAGTCATGTTTAAAAGATGTTTATTTATTTTGAGAGAGAGAGAGAGAGAGAGAGAGAGAGAGACAGTACTAGAGCGAGCCGGGGAGAGGCAAAAAGAGAGGGAGAGAGAGAATCCCAAGCAAGCTCTACACTATCAGTGCAGAGCTCGATAGGTACAAGGTTCATAGGATCCGTGAGATCATGACCTGAGCTGAAATCAAGAGTTGGATGCTCAACCAACTGAGGTGCCCCAGTGCCCCTTTTTAGTCATTTTTAAAAATACATGTATAACTGGTACACAATGTTACATTAGTTTCAGGTACGGAACATGGTGATTCGACACCTCCGTATGTCATGCTATGCTGACCACAAGTGGAGACACCATCTGGTCACCATACAGCACAATTACAATACCACTGACTATGTTCCCTCTGCTGTACCTTTCATCCCATGACTTATTCATTCCACAAATTGGAAGCCTGTACCTCCCACTCCTTTTTGCCCATTTTGCCCATTCCCTCCATCCCCTCCCCTCTGGCAGCCACCAGTATGTTCTGTGTATTTACGGGTCTGTTTCTGCTTCCGTTTGTGTGTTCATTTGTTTTGTTTTTAAGATTCCACATATGAGTGAAATCTATGGTTTTATCTTCCTCTGTCTGACTTATTTCCCTTAGCATAGTACCCCCTAGGTCCTTCCATGTTGTCACAAACGGTAAAGTCTCATTCTTTTTATGGCTGAGTAATATTCCATTGTGTATACACACCACATCTTCTTTATCCATTCATCTATTGATGAACACTGGGGTTGCCTCCATATCTTAGCTTCTGTAAATAATGTTGCGATAAACATAGGTCTGCATATATCTTTCCGAATTAGTGTTTTTGTTTTCTTTGGGAAAAGGCCCAGTAATGGAATTATGGGATCACATGATATTCCTATTTTTAATTTTTTGAGGAACCCCCATACTTTTTTGGGTGGAGTGTGTTCTTGAGGTGGTTTCTCTCTGGTGATCTCTGTTCTCTCTATGAAGGAAAAAGAGAGGCCGAGAATGAGGAGGCAGCGTAATATAAAGGACTTGAGAGTAAAAGAGTCTTAAAATGGCTGCTTAGGGAATGGAAAAAAGAAGGAGACAACTGTGGTCCTGTGCCCAACAGAGGCTGGGGACTGCAAATTTTTACTGACTCCTGGCTTGGATGGTTGTGAGATATTTCCCTGGTTGGATCAGCAATTGTGCTATTCAAGCAGAGCAGGCGAATATTTGGACTAATTTGACTTCCCTTTTCCCTTTCCTTCCTTTTTCCTCCCTTCTCTTCTACTTCTCCATCCCCAAATAATCAGAATAGTTCTGCTATACAATCCAAAGTGAGTCCAACAGCAGAGTCATATATTGTTTGATCATGGTCTTTCATACCGTCAAGAAAAGAACCAGACTTTGCAAAATGGAGGAATTTTTGGCCCCGGGCTGACTGAAGTGCAGTGAGGTGCCGGTCAGGGATCTCTGATGAGCTGGATCTGGAGCACAACTGGGGCATATGAATGAGCTCCTGGTGAAAGATGGCTGGGATGGAACAGCTATAAATGTTTGGGTTACAGACCAAGAGCTGAGAATCTGAATGGAGAAACAAAGAAAAATTGAGAATTAGGATACAGATGGAAATACTTGTTGATACTATAGATCTTGTGTGAATTAAAAAACACAAAAACAAAAACAAAAGTATTTCTTTTTTAAGCCAATAGCCTTCAAATCACTTTTGGTTAAAAAGTATTTTTGGCCATTCCAGCTTGGGATCTTAAAGGAAGATCATCTGACTTGGAGCTGTCAGGTTGGTGGCCTACAGGCAACATGTAGTCAGCACATTTATTTACTTCATTATATTTTGAGAGAGAGAGAGAGAGAGAGAGAGAGTGCACATGCACCCGTGTGTGAGCGGGAGAGGGGTGGGGGGAGGAGGGAGAGATTCCCAAGCAGGCTCCACACTGTCAGGGCAGAGCCTGATGTGGGGCTTGATCCCACAAATCGTGAGACTCTTGATCCAAATCAAGAGTCAGAAGCTCAACTGACTGAGCCACCCAGGTGCCCCCACAATTATTTTTTTTAAATAAGATTGAGATCATATTCTCTTCCCAACTCTCTCACATCCTCCCACCCTAGATTTCTAGTTTCTCTTGGAAAGTATGGATATCTGTAACCATTAGGTCTGCTTTTCTGCAGAGCCACATTGCAGAGCTGAGACTTTTGAGGGGAGAGTCAACATCCCTGTTTGTCTCTGCCCCCACTGCCCATGCAGCGTTGCTTGCCTGTTTCACCCATTTTTGTTACCTGCCAGGCCACGCTAGACATTTGAAAATACCACCCCTGATCAATTTCAAAGACTTCTTTGGTGGATCAGGAAACAAAGGTCTAGTAAGTGAATCTCCTCAAGGTCTCACCATGGCAACGCCCATGTTAGAATCTAATAGAATCTAGGTAACAGAGTGTTAATGAATAGAGAAACGGATGAAGTAATAAATTTATTCATACATTTCCAAATCCCTTCTTTAACACTGCTATCTCTCTCTCTCTTTTTTTTTTTTTAACATACTCTAATGTTACCTATTGCTTCAAACTGGTTGTACTTAAAAGTTATGCAGATGCCAGATTGTCCATGTCTCCTCCCTGTGGGTGGATAATCATAGCCTTCTTCAGGAGCTGGAGGAAATCTGGGGATAGAATGAATCAGCCAAAATCCCTGCACTCGGTTCCACAGCAGTAAACCTACCAAAGATACAATTAATAAAGGTAAATTAGAAAAATAAAGCTCCTTTTAAAGATAGGGTTCAAAGCTGTAACATTTAAGCCCATTTGTACTTCAGGCTAATATTTTACTCTGTTAATAATCACAAAGATCATGCTTGCTTTTCAAAATTTCAAAACTAACTTGGGCACACATCACATTGCCCCATTACTGATAATAAGCCACCACAAAAGAGAGCCGGGACAGCCACCCTGTGAAGAGTTAAGAGGAATTTCGTGTTGAAACCACAAGGAGAATTTGTTTTGGTGGAATGCAAATTCGCTAAATTGGAATTTGACCTTGTTAAACTACACAGTCACCTGGTAAGCTTCACATAATGAGTTATCTTTACCGCTAAGCAGCTAAGCTGTTTTCAAAAGCCAGCTGAAAAAGAATTGAAAGAGAAAGTATCAAATGAAGAAATGTACTTGCGATAGTTCATTGTAAGACACTGATGGTCACTTATGTGTAGAAGAGTAATCAACTCCACAAGCCCAAAAACAGAGACAGAGAGAATGAAAGAGAAGCCATGCCAAAATGACCCAGTTAATTGTGTTTAGTGAAAATTTCTAGAGCAAAATGACATGAAAACGGAAAGGAAGAAAACAGAAAGATTTTCATTTTGTGTCATGGCAAAATGAATCCTACCCAACAGGCATCAGTGACTATTTCTGTGTTTATAAATACATCGGGATAGTTCTGGTAAACTGACTAGACTTTCCAGTTTGCATATGACCATGCAAATATGAAATTATTCATGTTTACCTTATTGTTAGAGTGGAAACCACATGCTTGCCAGTTATTTCTTTTGCAAAAAACACACTTGAAGAAAGCACGCTATTGGTCTCTCATTCCCTGTGTCCAGGTGGAAAATGTCCAATGTTCTGTTGCCAAACAGAGCTGGATGACCTTCAGGGGCCCTCTTCTGCCCAGATGAATGTACTGTTGGCCTGAAATCCTAACCTCCTGGTACCAGTGCCACCGGATGTCAGGGCACCTGTTGCCAAAGAGAACTCCTGCACTTGACATGGGGTCCCGTTCCCTTTGTGGTCTTTTTCCCAAGACCTTTTAGCAATGAACAGGGTGGGGGTTGTTAGAGGAGAGGTTGGAGAATGTGGTGTATTACCAAAATTGCTGTGTTCCAAGCAAATAGGACCATCAGGAGGGCAACTTGGCTAAATAAAAAGCTTTCATTACTCATGATATTTGACAGCCATTACAAATTACGTTCTTAATCGGAGGTGGCAAAAGTGGCAGCCTACTGGCCAAATCTATCCTGCAGATACATATTATTATTCTCAGAGAATATTTTTAAAACTTTGCATTCATTGCCAACATTTAAAAATTGGGGAGATTTTCCACAAATGCTAATTTTCAACATCTCCTGAAAAATCGCATCCCTCCAAAGCAACCTGAGTACTACCTGTACCTTTTCACCAAGCATGCACCCTCCAGTTCTTCAGTTCCCTGCTAGTTTAGTCCACCTGGCTTGCTGACATCCACTTGCCTGCTTCTGAAGCCATTTGAGTTTGGGACCTTCTTTTTTTTTTTTTTTTTCTTTTTTAAGTTTATTTATTCATTCTGAGAGAGAGAAAGAGTAACTCCTCCTGTCAGTGAGGAGCCTGATGTGGGGCTGGAACTCACGAACTGTGAGATCGTGACCTGAGCCGAAGTCGGCCGCTTAACCGACTGAGCCACCCAGGCGCCCCTCATAAATATGTTTTAAAATACATATTATAGGAAAAGTGAGTAGAAAGGATTAATGCGATTATCTAATGGGTATTAAAATTACAGATTTTTTTTTTTTGCTTACTGGCATTTTGAATTTTTAAGTAATACATATACATAGTTTATAGAAAAATGCCAAAAATTACTATAATAAAATTCTTAAAATATATTAACTATATATAACAAAAATTACCAAAATATAAAAAATATATTTAAAAGTACTTTCCTTTTTTTTTTTTTTATTAAAAGTACTTTCAAAAACGTTTACTTCAAAAGGAACTATACACTAAAAAGAGTGAATTTTACTCTATGGAAATTATACCTCAATGAACTTAACTGAAATGTGTACACACACACACACACACACACACACATGCGCGCGTGCACACACACAAACACTATATAGATTGGCTGGTATTCCCAGTAGAATTCTGGGATTTCTGCTATAGAGCATATATTTTTATGTTAAGAAATAAAGTAGAATTTGTGAAAAGGAGATTTCCAAGTGAAATTATATAATTATAACCTGTGATATAGAAATCAAGAATTTTGATAGCTCAGAATAAACCATTAAAAAGGAAAGCTATTTTTTCAGTGTGGAAAAAAAAAGAATATTCAAGATAGAATATTTAAGAGAATGTTGATTTCCAGTAGAAAAGACAAACCAAGAGCCTTTGTCATACCTTTAGTGTGTCCATACTTTCTGCTGTAATTCACAGATGTAGGGACTCCATCATTGTATATTAGATAGGCTGTGTTGTTATTCTGCAGGAGCACATTAGGGTTATAATGATGTAAATCTTACGCTCATAAATGCTCGCAACATTTCTACCAGCTACCCAGTCTGCAATACAGAGCTTTCATTAATACACATGAGAAATCATCCGTTATCCTAATAGACAGCTTCCCCATCAGACTGAATTCTGTGACAGGCAAGGGAGGGAACAGAAAGTCCATTCTTAACTGTGCATGGTTTCATCCTATGTGACAGGGGCCCTGTGCATCATGATGTGCATGTGAAGGTACTATTCCTATTTCTCTTGGCTGTTTTGGACCTGCGTTTCTCATTTGGCAACCACTGTATAATAAAGGAGTACTTAAATATTTGTTGAGGAACAAATATTTGTGTAGGAACAATCGGCCTAGGATTACACCTGGGTTTTTTTCCATTGATATAGGCACCATGGCAGAACTAGCTGTCAGGGTCTGCTTTCCTCTGCCTATGTTGTGCTTCACAGCTTGGTCATAGTTTTGTGTTTAATCAGGATTCCTCATTCTCTGCTCCCACTACCTCCCTGCAGGGGAGGATTTCCCTTCAATTCATTTCTTAGTGTCACTTCACCTTTCTTGCTTGATATTTCCCTGCTTAGAAAAAGTAGTGAAATTGAATGTGTGATATTGGATTGCCTCTGGTAAGGCAAAATATGAGTAAATTTTCTAAACAGTTGGCCAAATCTCTGAGTAAAAATGAAGCTATTATTTTGATGGTATCTCTTTTGTCATGTTTTGGAAGCTTGCTTGTATTTATTCTGTGTGGTTCCTTTTCGTTTGTGTCACGATGCAGTGATTTTTACTGAAGCCAATAATATTGATATTAACAAAAATCTCAGGGACATAATTAAAAGCAAGAAAGGAAAACTCATCTCCTTAAAAAAGGCTCTTCTTTTTGTCTCAGGAAAAAAAAAAAAGCCAGTAATTGAGTTGTTTACAACTGCTTAATTATTTGAGGTAATCTAAAACCTTTTTTTTTTTTTAAATGCACCGTATAGTCCGTGTAGCATTCTCAGCTATTATATTTAGAAATATCCAGGAAAAGAAGCTGTTTTCTTAGCCTCATTTTCACAACTGACTATAGCTATTGTTGGCATTCATATTCTCTGCTGGAAGACCCTGACAGTTGTTCAATGAGCTGGCGTTGAATGTGGTCATGAGGCCATTGTGTGCCTTTGGCGTGCAATGCGAAGGGGCTTTGGGAAGAATCTTTGAGGAGCTTTATTCGTATAATAGACGAAGTGTATTATTCTAACCAGGAGTATAACAGCTAGCTAAGGTTAAATGGGAGGCAGCCCTAGTGAAGAAAGGCTCTCTGATAAAGGGGAAAGACCATGGACTTAAGGATAGGTAGGCCTAGGCATGTCCTTCTGGACAGCTTTGTTTCTAGAACACATAAGCTGGGTACTATTTTGACTACTGGATGTTGAACAAG
Organism: Panthera uncia; assembly: GCF_023721935.1. Lineage (NCBI taxonomy): Eukaryota > Metazoa > Chordata > Mammalia > Carnivora > Felidae > Panthera > Panthera uncia. The sequence goes on from NW_026057585.1 coordinate 34,953,710, forward strand.
ACTAGTACAATCTCTGCCCCTAGTCTAGCAGGGAATATAGACAGGCAGGCACAGGCAACTACAATATAGTTTGATAAGCATTACTACGAAGGTGTATGGAAGGTTCTTATTGACAAAGGCAAAAGAAGGGAAACAATTCTAAATGTAACCCACGTATTGGCCTAGGTCATCTTGACATTTGAGATTTAAAGCCAGTTGCTGTGATCTTGCATTCTGCTTTCTGATAGAATCCCAGACCAGGAGGTGGGGGAGCTATGTTCTCACTGTCACTTCTGGCACACAGACCCAGCTTCCAAAGAACACCCGATCTCACTTAGGTGTCCCCACTATTGTTGTTCCTCTTCTTTTGGCTCTATGCCAGTCAGACATGGAAATCAGACCCTTCCCTGTCATTTTCTTCCCAGAATCCCTCACTGAAGGCCTTATGTGTGATCAGATTTCACTGAAGGTACAAAACACGGAATGGTTTTACATCACCACCTGGCCTTGCCTCTAGTCTCTCTCTGGGTTTCTTATGCTTTTTAAATCCTAGCTTTCATCCACTCTTTTTTATTTTGCAGAGCATTTTAGCTCTCTTGCCCTCCTAGGCTCTGGGGCCACTTTTGTGCCTCCAAAGATCATTATTATATTCCGCCAAAGTAAGAACCATCTGTCCCAACTAAGGTAAAAGACAGAGGCTCTACAATGTTGCTCTTTCCTTTCTCTCCCCGGTGGGGAAGGGAACAACAGAAGTGTTTATTTTCTCACTAATGGGTTGTGCTCCCAGCCTCCATCCCCAAACTTGGAAAACAGAAGCAGCTGCAGGCAGTTTGGACTTTACATAATAATCTATTAATTGAAAGCTGGGTTGCTGCTGGGTTTAAATAATTTTTAAAAGCACCTACAACAGGGCTTGGTCCATCACATGTACTCAAACACTTTTAAAATACATTTTTACTTTGTAATTTGGCTCTGAAGGCTGGTCTTCGTGGCAGACGAATAAAAACATGAGTATTAGTGCACACAGTGACAGCTCTCTGCACATTTTGAGTAAATACTCAGATATGCATGTGCCGCAGCGCTAGGATCTAACACATTATTGTTGGAAATCAATGAATTGACATATGTAAAGGCCTAGCATACCGTAAGTGCTGAGTCATTTTACACATTTACCTCTCTCTCAGTGATTGTTAGGAAGGCATATATGCGTGTAACTGAATATTATTGTATGATTTTCCTTGTCACCCCTGGTTGGGAAGCAGTATCTTGCCACTGAACGGCAGATGGTGCCTGGATCATTGGGAGACTGCCCACATTGAGCCAGCAGGCCTACTTACCTATGCCTCTTTGGCTGGTTAGCGCATTGCCTGATCAAGTCCAGATAGCAGGTTTAATCTCCACTCAGGCAAGTGAGTTCTAGGGCATCGAACTACAGCCCTAGCTCTCAACCTCCTACTTGGAAAATGATAAATGAAAAGGAAGACCAGGTAGAACCCTTCGTTTTGGCCCCCAGCACTCATCACCACCATGGCATAAGTAACCCATACTTCGTGGTGTATTAATTGCTGATCTGTATTGCATTATAATGGGAGAGGGCTTCTTGCTATTTCTACTAGAGGTCTAAGACAGCAAGTACGGAGTGAATTGGCAGAGTTTGGCAGCCAGAAGGCTTCCATACGTAGGTAGTTCACACCTTACCCGGTGATGCTATGGGATATAGTGCTGAATGTGCCCATAATCTGGCATCGCTGTAGAGTCTGATGACATATTCCTGAAGGTCTAAGATTGATTCGGATTGTGTGCTAGCTTACTTCAAGTTGCTAGGATTAGGGGTTAGGTAGGTTCGAAGTCAGAATCTTTTGGAAGCTTTAGATTCTGTTTATGCATTTTATGTGATTCAGATGAATGATAAACTGTAACATACCTCAGAGGCATATGCTTCATATAGCTGTTGTAATGTCCTTCCCAACACACTGTTGGTGGTATTCATTAGTTGCTTACTCCTCCTCCAGCTCCTGGTTGTAGAGTCTAGGTATAGGTACTCTAACCCCGTCTGTCTGCTTTCCTTGTCTTGCCTTTTAGGTAACTTATAAAAGGCAAACCTAACAAAGGAAATAATTATGAATTACTAACACTTAATGACAGCTTCTCTGGTGACAGCCACTGTATTAAGCGTCTAACTATATCATTTTACTTATGTTCCCTAAGTCTAAGGAAAGGGATTTGCTCAGGATTTCTGTCTCTTTTCTCGCCCTTATTTTTCTCCTTCCCAGAAAGGAATGAGACTCTGACTGGACGTGTCCTAAGACATCAACTGGCCTGGTGGGTGGGGTCCCTGTTGTGGAAGCCCATGTAGGTTGACAGTGGCTCTCTTTTGTTTCCACAGGCCATATGGCTGCACTGGGGAGAGAATGAAGCCCAGGCCTGGACTGGAAAGGCCTTGGATGTGTTTTTCTCTTCTGCCCCAAGTGCTTGGCACGCTCATCTCTTTGCAGTTGGCTGGCTGGGTCCGAGATTTGGGTTTGGCTTTCAGAGTAGACAGAGGCTCCCTTGAGTCTCTGGCCTAGGCCACGTTCTTTAGCTCAGTTTTTCAGACCGTTCTCCATTGAGGATTCAGGGCCAAGACCAGCTCATTAAGCAAGCATTTTGTTGTCCTTACTGTTATCTCCTTGTATATCTTCTTTGGGTATCTCACAGGAAGGGGAGGCGGTTGGGCCCGTATGGCAGGTAGGCACTCTTGGATCATGTAACCCCGGGGCTTCTCAAATGTGCTCTAGTCACATTTCAGGCCAGATCATTCTTTGTTGTGGGGGCTGTCCTGTGCATTGCAGCATCCCTGGCCTCTACCTATCAGATGACAGTAGTCCTCCTCAGCTATGCCAGTCAAAACCGTTTCCAGACAATGTTGAAAGTCCCCAGAGGGCAAAATCACCCGGGTCTTGCCAAATACCTCTAATAGCAAAAATCCCACAATGAAACATCAAATACCCACAAGGAGGCAAACATTCTAATGCATTCACTATGACCACACGGTGACATCTTACACTGCCCGTGAACGCTTCATGTTATTCACTTGGTTCTAGTCACTCTTATGCTTCCATTTATTTACACGAGCTCTTTCCTGCCCTGTGCATGCGTTCTTACTCTCAGAACAGGGTCCTCACATGTGGCAGCAAACATAAAATTATTCTTTGGTGCCGACCTGATGTTGCTCTGCCCTTTTACTCTCACAGTGAGTTGTAGCAGCTCGAGACTGTGCCTCCCCGTCTGCTCAGCTCAACATTCTCTCTGACGGGTATTGCTGAGTAATGTGTCCATTCATTTGCAGCAAAAACAATGTTATGTATTGATCGCAATTTGGTCGCTCACCAGTGAAGGGTTTGAGAACCATCAGGGTCACGGCATATCAGTTGAAGACTAGTGCTTTTAAACATTTTTCTTGAGTAACCGTTTCCAGTTATATTCTGAAGTTTTCTCAATCTGTTTGTAGCCCACACCTCCATGCTGAGGTCCAGATAAGCCTAAATGCAGAGATATCCCAGAGACTTCCAACTCCATATTTTTGAAACCAAGTTTATAATATTTCGCTCCAACTCTGCTCTTCTCCTGCAGACGGGGCACACATCCACGCAGTCAGAGAAGCCAGCAATCTGAAAGTCTTTCTTAACTTCTCCCTCTCTCCTACGACCCTCAGCCCATCTGTTACTGAGTTTTCTCAGAATGTTCCTTCCTCTCTATTTCTACTACTGCGTCTTTAAACTTTAAACTGATGAGGTCCACACATCATCTCATCTGTAATGCTGCAAAAGTCCTGGTGAGTCCATGACTTAGACTGGTCTCCATGCAGTTGGCCTTCACCGTACCACCAGTGAGCTTTCTAAAATACAAATCTGACTACGTCACATCCCTGCTGGAAGGTCTTCGGTAGCTCCCTTTGACAGTCAAATTCAGACGCTGCAGCCCAACACACAAAGCCCTTCATGACCTGGCCCTCACCGCTCACTGAGCTTACCTCCTGCCATCTCCCACCATTCTCCTGAAGCACCAGCAACACTGTTCTTGAACCTTCTCCACTGCTTTTTGCCTCTGTACCTCCCCATTGCTCCCTCATTGGCTTGAGATGCCCTTGCATCTGCCTTGTTTTTCTAACCAGCTCACGGGGTGCCTGGGTGGCTCAGTCGGTTAACCATCCGACTTAGGCTCAGATCGTGATCTCACCGTTTGTGAGTTTGAGCCCCACATTGGGCCCTCTGCTGTCAGCGCAGAGCCTTCTTGGGATCCTCTGTCCCTCTCCCTCTGCTCCTCCCCTGCTTGCTGTCTCTCTCTCTCAAAAATAAATAAACATTAAAAAAAATCTAACCAGCTCATAATTGTTCTTAAAACTTAGCTCAAAACTAGTTTGGGGGCTCATGCTCCCTGGAGGCCCCATCTATACCCTCACCACATAATTGAGCTCCTTGAGGGCAAGTGCTATGTTTCATTCATATTTGTATTTTCAAACCTCAGCACAGGGCCTGGCATGAGCTCAGTAACTGCTGAGAGACTGAGTGTCTCTGTGTTCTCAAGCCTGAAGTTTACACAAAGCTTGATGCCAATCATAATGCTCAACCTAAACACCCTAATTAAAGAGTGAAAAAGCGATCAAAGCGTTAGAAGAATCCATAACCATAATGCAATGCTGTGTTGAGTCTCTTCCACAGCGTGAAGGAGGCCAAGGACCTACCACCCACTCCTGTGCTCCTGTGCTGCCCTAATAAACAAGGTTAACCAAACACTGCTGTGTTCGATCAAGCCCTCTTTCTCATTCTCAGAAGGAGAGGCACAAGGTCCCGTGTCAGAAAAAAAGCAATCTGCCTTCTCTCCTTTGCAAATCTCTGAAAGGATGTTGGAAGGGTCCCGTTAGGGAAGGCGCAATGCAATGAAAGGAACCTGCCAACTGACCCCCCACATCTGGGGCCACCGGCCTTGGCCCGCTGGGAGAAGCGAATCAGGTCCACCAGGCACTGCTTGGCAGCTTTCTCAGGTGGAAGTTCCTTCACTCAGGACCTCTCTGGATATTTGGTCCATGTATGTACTTTAATTTCCCTTCTTTTTAGAAGGGAGAGGGAGGGGGAAGACTCCTTGTGGAACTTTACAGTGAGCCAGTTTGCCTCCCATACTCTGGCTTTCTATTTGCATGCACAAATCCTTCCATTTCATTTACCTACCAATCCACGGCTTTGCCTTCTTCATTTCTGCACGATATTGTTGTCGCCTCCAGGACCCCAAAGAGGGCAAAGAAGAGCAAAGGAAGGGCTGTTCTTAGAAGTCTGGCTGTCATTTTTTTTTTTTTTTTTTTTTTTTTTTTTTTTATCTGCCACCTGTATTCCACACCACAGCAGGAAACTTGCCCCCGGACGAGGAGTCTGAGTTTCAGGTCTCACTCAGGCTGTGCTGGCTCTGATGTTTTGTTTCCGTTTGCCTCTGCTGTTCGGGCATTTTCAGAATGGGGCGAACCTCATGTAATTGTGTGATTCTGTCACAACATGCCAGCGTGACTCTGGATGCCTTTGTGCTGACTAGTTTGCAAAGTCATCAAAAGTCCCAGAGAGGAAAATGGGATATACAGTTAACTCTTCTGAGGGAACATCATGTACTACGAAGTTCGGTGGGCAGGGAAACTCCATGTTGATAAGTAGAGGTTGAATTAAATGTATTTCACGTTTTCCCCTCACGATTAGCCTCTCTGTGAGTGAAAGCAAATGCTTGCAGTTCACACATGAAGCAGAAATGAGAAAACCTTAAGTCTTAGCAAAAATTAGGATCTATCACTTCTAATATTCTCAATCTTAAGTAAACTTTTCCTAAAGTGGACTTCAAAGGGTTGCCTTAAAGAGCAATTTAATTATGTTCTATGAAATATACATTCTACGAAATGTTAATTACATTCTACGAAATGTTTACGTATTGCCTCCACCTCTGGTTTTAGCCATTCAACTTGGTGCTCTACTTTTGAGAGGCCTTGGTGTCCAATTGGTTGTAATGCAATCGGGTAAACATATTGACCGCTCACCCTTCAGGTCAAATAAAAAATGTTACAAACATCTGTTTTGCCCAAACTATTCTTTCTCACTCTTGAAACTAAATTTGAAGTTGAAAGCCAAGAGAAAATGGCCTATTACCACAATGACTATAAAAAGGTGAGACCATTCTCTCTTTACAGGAGGGGAGGGAGGAGACAGGCATATGAAAAGGATTTCCTTAAGTGTATGATGCTTTTGACTCACTTCTTAAAGATGCTCTCATAATTAGGAGCACTTTACCAGAAGGACAGCTCTGATCTATCCCTTGGATTATGGATCTAGACCACTTAGGGACCCACACCAAACCGGCATCTTGCAACTCAGATCACTTCTGCGTTGAACTCGAATTGTTCAGGATAGGAAAGGGAGGGCCTGAGGCTCTATTTCTCCTAAGACAGAGTTTTGTTTGGGGTGTCTGGACCATGTGCCCACATTTTCCTGTGGTGCTTGCAAAAGGGGCAGAATTCTGGGTCTTAGCCCAAACCTGCTAACTCAGAATTCTCCCAGTTGGGCTTAGGAATCTACATTTTTTATAAAGTTTGTGGTGATGCCAGTGCACTCGCAACTTTGAGGTTTGCTGCCCTGAGCCAAGGCTGTACCTTATCTGACAGGTTTGCAACCAATCAAGTTAGAAAAAAACAAAATAAAACAAAACAACTTTTTTTTCTGATCATTCCTCCATGAGTATCATTTTGTTTTATATATGTTTTTATTGCGTTCAGAAAAAAAGATTTCAGCAACTGCAAACTTTTCATCAATTTTTAAAAATTTTCATAGCATGAGGTTTATTTTTCTAAGTTAAAATGAAATAAAATTATTTTTATCTTGTGATAGCTTTTGGTATTACAATGGTAATAACTAAGTACATGAGGGTTAGGATTTATTGATGCATTTAGAGAAGATAAGCAACTTGTTTTCAGTTATGTAGACTAAAGAACCTTTGTTGAATAGGATATAAAGTAATTCCTATTTTCTCCTCATTGTATGCTTAGCACAGTGCCTGGCCAAAAGTAAACGATCCACAAATAATAGCTAAGATTGTTTTTACTATAACCTGAGCCCTTCCTGTGGTTGGGGGACATCTGTATTAGGATGCTATTTGCTAAATCCAATTTTATTTCAAAGTCTGGAAAAATGCTGTTAGGTTGCTTTCTTTCAGATGTAACTTTCAGGAAGCTTTCTTCTTATCTCTCCTTGTCGCTGACCTGATGGCGCTGATTGTCAGTCAACAAGCTTTATTATGCAATCACCAGGTATCAAAAGCTGTACTGAGGGGCTCCAAGGATTTCGACATTACCCTAAAGCCTAGATTCCAGTATGTCCTGACTTTCACTAAAAATGGCAAAGTACTGTTATGGAAAGAAACTGAATTTGGTGGACGGAGAAAATGCAAACAGGATAGAATGGTTTTCACGTTACCCTCTTTTGAAGCCCGAGGAGCATACGATTACAAAAATACCACATATACCTTCACGACATGATTACCTCTAAAAATAGCAGAAAACCCCTTCATTATAAGTTGGCCCAGTGTAGTGAACAAGGTAGAGTTCTTCACTTGGTAATAGGCTTCTTATTTTATAGTTGAAGGTTTGTATTCATTCATCTAGTAATTCTGGAAAATCTCAGTCCCGATCTCTTTGAAATTGTGCCTCTTCCACATTCTCTCTTGTCATATTGTCCTGGTACATTCTATGTCTCTTGCATATATTCCGTCTCCGGTGTCTTCATTAATCCTGATTCTTTATTTGGATCTATCTATCTTTCCGTTCTCAAGTTCTCTCTTAGGCAACATTAATCTGTTACTTAATCTATCTCTTTCAAATATCTAATTATTTCTTCAGTTGTGTTAAATCTGTTCCTTAATGCACTTATTAATGCATTAAGAAGTTCTTTGGTTTTTGTTTTTTTTTTTTTTTTTCCTTCAAATTTACTTAGGCTTTTTTCTGGTCTCTTGTTTTTTGCTCAAGGGAAGGTACACCCTTGTCTCAAGAAGGAGCTATGCTCAGGGGCGCCTGGGTGGCTCAGTTGGTTAAGCATCTGGCTCTTGGTTTCGGCTCAGTCATGATCTCACAGTTTGTGAGTTCCAGCCCCATATCGGGCTCTATGCTGACTGGAGCCTGCTTGGGACTCTCTCTCTCTCTCTCTCTCTCACTCTCTCTGCCCCTCCCCTGCTCGTGTTCTCTTTCTCTCGAAATAAATAAATAAATGTTTTTTAAAAAGGAGATATGTTCACTCTTCTCTTTTTATTTCTGTAAAGATAGTAAAGATATTATTTTATATTTTGTGTTTGGTGATTCCAGTATCTAGAGCCTTTGCAGGTCACACTTCACTGTCTGTTGTTTCTGCAGCTCTCTCTCATGACACCTTGAAAGCTACCCTGTGTGCTTTTTTTTATTTTTGGCTGTGAATTCGTATTCTTTGAAGCTTTATCTGCAAGAACTTTTTGAGATTGAGATTAAGTTGGGTTTTTCCACACCCTGGTCTATGCTGGCTTCATCAAAGTTTAGTCATCCTGTGAGGACTTCTGGAAGTCAGGCTGCCGGCTTTGTTTAGTTATTTTCAATAGCTTTTTGAGGTGTGATTTACATGCCAGAGAGTCTATCTCTTTAACTTAATGTTCAAACTTTTACAAGACCACTTCAGATACTGGATACAATCTAGAATGTGAAAAACCAAAGGAAAAAGTTGATACTCTTGTTGCAGGAGGAAGGGGAGGGGACTTGAATTATTTTGATGAAAATCAATGAGACAAGCAACATGATTCAGGCATTTGTAAAACAAAGAATTGTTCATGAAAAATGTTGTTAAAGGAAGCTATAAGTAGAATTAAAGGAAGAGGGTCAGAGAATTTTATTTTGTTAATTCCTACTCATCATTCATAGCTCTATGGATGCCAGTCCCTCCTGGAAACTATCTTTGATCTCTCTTAATCTGGTTTAGGTATCCCAGACTTTGCTGTATTTGTTCAATTAGAGCAATTATTACAATGTATTCTAATTACTTGGTTACTTTTCTGAGTCTTCCTCTCAAGAGCGAGGGTCAGCCAAATCTGGCCCACTGCCTGTTTCTATAAAGTTTTATTGGAACACAGTGACACCCATTCACTGATGTATTACGTATAACTATTTCTGTTATAATGGCAGAGTTGAGCAGTTGCAACAGAGACCATATGGCCCGCAAAGCCTAAAATACCAACTTTTTGATTCTTTACTGAGAAAGTTTGTTCTAGTGTATAACCCCTATCTAGTGTATAATGCCCTTGTATCAGGGCAGAACAATGTCTGACTGGTTTGCTATTGTATCTCTAGCACTTACCATGGTGCTTATCACCTAGAAGGGGCTGAATAAATATAGATGAATGAATGGATTAAATGAAAAAGATTTCAGAGATTTCTATTTTGGGGTTATGTGGAATTTAGGATGAATTAAATCTAATCAGATAAATAAATAAAAATGAGTATGTAGGTAGGTAAAATCCCATTTTAAAGAACGTTATTATAATGTTTTGTCAAGGAGGCAGCTGGGTATAGTGAAAATAATCAGGCAGACCTGGGTTCCATGCCTGGCCCTACCTCTTACACGCCATGTAGTTTTGACCAAACTACTTAACCTCAACAGTATCAACTTCCTTTTCTAAAGGTGGCTCATGATCTGTACTTTCATAGCATACGCTCTCAGGATTCAGTGAGATACTGTGTGCATAGCCTGTGGCACATGACTAATGCTTATTAAATGCTCATTCTTCCCACCTTTTTTCCTTTTCCTCTGTGACACAGTTATTTCTTTATCTTTGCAGATGGACTAAAAAGGGTCCTTTGGCAATGTGGTTTTAAAGACCACAAATAAACTTACATCGCTCATGTTTGCAGTAGTCCTTACCCAGATAAAAGTCAGTGTTTGACTCAAAGGTAGCATCTTGTTATTGAAGACACAAAGCTGAATTTTCATTCTGCCCCAAAGGGCAGTCAGCCTTTCATTCTCCCTGTACTTTGCAATGTGAACAGCCTTGCCATACCCACGGAGTCCATGTGAGCTTAGAATTCCCCTGTAATTTTAACAAATGACTAAAGTTCCAGAAAAAGTGGTGGTTTGGGCAGGGGGTACCTCTGGGCATTGGGTAAGTTCAGCCTGGTACACAGTAAGCAGAATAAGGCTCTTCAGTCTCAGAAGGGCTCTTTTTCCACTGTACGAGCCTGCCTGTTAGCTATGTGGCTTTGGGCACTTACCATCTCTGACTTAGTTTCTTTTAAAATAGCGTTCTTCCTCTTAAATTGCAGGGGTTTTTGTTTGTTTGTTGTTTGTGTGTGTGTGTGTGTGTGTGTGTGTGTGTGTGTATGTGTGTGTGTGGAGTAGATAAGATAATTCAGATTCCAATGAGTGGAATTTAAAAAATGGCATAGGAATTCAAGTTTCTGCAGTAACATGGCCATTTCTCTCCTTCTGTTGGGATCAGAATGGTTCCCTTCTTTCTCTAAAGAGTGGCTAACCATCAAGGGGGTATAGGGACTCTGCTTGTAGTGGGAAAGAGCGTGTCATTTGGAAGCAAATGGACTGGGCTCTCCTTTCCTACCTCTGTCACCTAGTAACAGCGTGACCTTGGCAGGACACCTAACCCTCATACCTCCCGCGGTCAAACTTGGATCAAAATATCCACTTCACAGGGTTCTTACAAAGGACTAGAGGGAATAATATACGCAAAGTTCCTGACATATATGAAACCCTCACTAAATGGTTGTTTTTATTTTCAAGACTTACACATTTGGAAAGAGATTCTCTTTCAATGTGTGCATTTCAGTAAAATTTTCTTCCAACTGCATTCTTGGAGGTCTCCATCACTTCTTTGTTGTGGAATTTCCTGCCCCCAATCCGAGAGGCTCCTGAGGGGTTTCCCTGGTTCAGTTCCCAGCCCTAAGGCTATTGGTGCTGTGGAGAGGCTGGCGAGAAAATTAGCATTGCCTCTGACATTTAGTGATGAGTTTCTCTTCCTTTGTAATAGGCAGAAGTATGAAAATAACTAAGCACCTGTAAATGGATTCTTCATTAGGTAACAGGTCACCTTCTTTCTACCATAATTATGCATATGACTTGTTTGTTTCTGAAGCATCTGCTTGACAAATCCTTTTAGAGTCATACCCCCTTGCTAGCAAAAATAAGCCATTCTGCAGCTTAAAGCAACATGACATTTTCTGCTAGATATCAATATTTTTCCATCTGACATTGAGTAGATCCGAGGCAGCCAAAAAAATACCAGCTGCTTCTAAGGTTATGATTCACCGTTATTGTTCTTATCCTTATGTATTGTTAAGATCCACCAAAGAGATATTAAAATGGTTCGGATGAGTGTTTCTTTTTCTCACATTAGTTCAGCATCTTTCTCTGAAATCTTTTTGTTCATGAATGCCCAAGAAAACGTCAGGCAAAGGAAAAACCTGGGCACAGAATTGGAAGAACTTCTCCAGCACATTCCAAAGACAGAGAGAGAGGCTTGTCTCCCTGCACAGTTCTTCCATCCGGACACGCTGCAACGGAGTTGATTTTTATGCCTGTGTGACAGGACCTAAATAGCTGTACCACTTCTACATTTCTCTCTGTTATGGAGGGAAGACACGAGGCTTACAGAAGCTCTTCAAAGACTTAAGAGAAAATGCTAGTCATTTTAAAATTTAAATTTACATGGGGTACTTGGGTGGCCCAGTCGGTCAGGTGTTCGACTGTTGATTTCAGCTCAGGTCATGATCTCACGGTTCGCGTGGGGCTCGGTGCTGACAGTGCGGAACCTGCTTGGGGTTCTCTCTCCCTTTCTCTCTCTGCCGCTCTCCTACTCGCTTTCACAAAATAAATAATAAAAATAAACTTAAAAAAATAAAACTTGAACTTACAAAAAAATTTTTAAAAAAAATCTTCCTTAATATTTTCCACCTCAAACCTATCCACTGGACCTTCTAGAAGTTAACAGATTCCTGGCTAAGAACGTCTCATCCTGTAGTGATAACCACTAGCACTTTCACCATGGCCTGCAAATAAGAGAACACTCACTAGCTCATTACAGAAGTGAAAAATAAGATTAATTTAAAATCTCTGAGAGTTCTCTCCAGTCTTACTTGCAGATAAGTAATGATTTCCATCCCCTTATCTTTCAAGACATGTCTAAGAAAAAGGGAGTTTTCTTTTATAGAGCCTGGTAAAGATGTATTCCTTCTGATGTTCTATCCAGAGTTTTACTCTGGGAAATTGAGTTTCCTTTTGCGACTTTGTTTCCTGAAGCCACACAAGCCCAAAGAAGGACAACCGAAGTATGAAGGCAGAAGGACGCCTTATACTAGCAGCAGTCTTTCTGGATTGGTGTGTAACCTGGGGATTTCTCTCCAACAGTGATTGGAAGGACCCTTTGATGCAAAATTCGACATCTAGTTATTATTTATCAATGATAATGACGGCTAACATTTATTAAACACTTACCATTTGTCAGGCACTTTTCTGAGTGCTTTTTCTTTTTCCTCATGTTATCTTCACAGCAATCCTGAGAGTGGGCACTACTCTTATACCCATTTTATAGATGGAGGCATTGACCTCCAAGTACAGAGCTAATAGGTGGCAGAACAAAGACTCACTCACACCTGTGCTGCCTCATTCCAGAGCCCAGAGCCTACCCTCTCAGCCACCTGCCAACCCTCCAGATGAGAGCGACCTTTCATGGTATCTCATTGTGCAGCTATCATGCACATGGATCTCTGCACCATACTGTGCTTTATACAGGACAGAGTTCTGGCACCTACTTCCGATTTCTTGGACTACAGAACTGGGGGGAGTCCTACTGGGGGGACAGCCTCATTTCTGGTCTGGACCGTTATCTGTTCTGTCGGGTCCTACCAAGAGACTTCCGGGCGTCCCACACCGTTCTTGTTCCCTTCTGCTCCATCCTCATGGTGACGTCCTTTTTCTTCTGACTTACTACCCAGCAAGTGTAACGACTCAAGCTCTGCTCCGGTCAGGAGCTTGCTGAGGAGTGCTGACCTCTCCTGCGCGCCTCGTGCAGAAACTCCGGGAGGGCTGCGCTGTGCGGAGTGCTCTGTCTTGTTAAGCAGGGTGAGCACTTTGTGCCACATGGCTGACTCTCTCTACACTCAGTTTGGTACTTCCTGGGTCTTTGTTCTCCAGTCGGCTGTGCCTGTGATCTCCAGGCCGTGGTGATCAGACGGCAGATGGCGCCTTCCCCGCTTTCCCCAGAAGAGGAACTTCCTGATTGGGGATTGAGTTGAAGTGACAATTCCTGTATTGAAATCTTTTGGGTGTTTTCATGAACTATTCCGTGTCACCACGCAAGAGGTGGAGGTGGGGGTGCACCATTCATTCGTTCGCAACGCGTTTATTAAGCACCTATTTGTGTTCTAGGCACTGCGCTGAGCACTGGGGTTGCCGTGACAACTGAGAATTGTTCCTGCATAATTTCCCATTTTTGGACAAATCAAACACATGATGAGGCAATTGCAATATAATATGATAAAGACTGTGATAAGGCGATAACAGTTTTTCCAGGGCATACAGAAGGGGCACCAGACCTTGAAGGGCTGGCTGATTCCCCTCGGGAGAAGTGGCATCTGAGACCTGAAGGATGACCAGAAGAAGTTAGGCAGGTGACAGAAGGGGTCGGTAGTTGGGCAGAAGGAAGAGAAAGGGTGTTCAGGAAAGAAGGAATAGCATATTCAAAGCCTACAGGCAGAGAAAGGCTGCCGAGCCTGGGCAAGTACAATCAGCTCCGGATAGCTGAAGCAGAGTTTCAAACAGGCTGTGGCAAGATGAGAGCAAAGTTAGGGATCTGAAGGGTGGCTGTCACTGAATCTTTCTTTAAAAAAAAAAAAATGCTTATTTGTTTTTGAGAGAGAGAGAGCCAGCAGGGGAAGGGAAGAGAGGATTCGAATTGGCTCTGTACTGACAGCAGTGAGCCCTATGTAGGGCTCGAACTCACAAACCGTGAGATCATGACCTGATTCACACTCAGGCGCTCAACCGTCAGAGCCACCCAGGTGCCCCTGAATCTATGTGCCATGCAGGAACCACTTGCTTTCACAGACCGAGCTACCATAGCTTAGGTGTTTAATGGCAGTGGATAGGACTGAGAAGTAATATTCATGTGTATCCCGGGGCTGATGGACAATCTCGGAGACCTTTGGTTCTGGATCCTCGTTCATGCCATCCAGGGGCCCCCAGCCAGCCAAGTGCCTTCCTCCCCCAGGTGGAATTCCTTGTGGCTCAAAAGACACGTCACAGTCTTCCTCTGACTGCTGCCAACAGTGCTCTCTACTCTAAAAACCGGTGCCTTTACTCAAAGTCCCATCTACTGTCTCTGCTGGGGCTGTGCCCACAGTCAGGCCTGACGTGGCCACTTTTGCTGGGGTTGACCTCACTGCAGCTAGGTACTAGGAACCGAGTCAGCCCTTTCACCAGCAACTCCTACAAGTAGGGGTGGTTATCTCCATTTGTACAGCTGGGGAAACTAAGGACTTAGAGCCAACAAATTATTTGTTGCAAGCCACAAAGCTGTAGATGGCAAGATAGAGTTTGAACGTGGTCTGATTCCAAAGCCCCTGCAACCACAAGCAGTGACTCTTTTCCCATCAGTGTTATAGCTCTTATTAAGATCCTCTAAGTCTGCTCTTTGGGTTTTCTCATTGATCCTTTCCTAGAAGATGAGTCCCTCCAAAATTGGGTCAGAGGCTTTTAAGGGGCCTTTCCAAGAGTTGTCCCTTAAATCAGCAGCATGCCTTACCAGGAATGCTGTGTCCCCAAGACTGAAGACAACCTCCCATATCTCCCACTTTGCTTAAGAACATAACAATAATTTCTGATGTTGGCTAGTATTTTACCACTCCTCCCAGAGGATCTGGTGATGCTTTATGTAAACAAATTTTTAGGTAGCCTATGTGCAATTAGCAGGTGAGGTTCCTTCTTTGTGACCCTCCCCAGACTCTCACTGCATGTTGTTTTTCATTTACTTTTCTTTTTGTCACTTTCTGGCATTATCATCTTAATGTTCAGTTTTGATGCTTGCCTCTTCTTTCAAACACCAGTAAAGCCCAGGGACAAATCTTATGAATCCTAGCAGTGGAGATGGATGTATTTGCTCGTGAGAGCGCCAGCTCCAAATAAGGGCACTAATGAGTCAATCACCAGGCTTTTATTAAGTGTCTGTTTGCTAAAAGCATAGCTTTTCCTGCAGCCAGATGGCCTGGCTCTGCACTCCTGAAGGGAATCTGGACCCTGTCACTAATTACTCTTCTTCCCGGCAGCAAGAAGGGGAAGCAATTTTCAATTTTTTTTTAGTGATCATAGGGCATTTTCTCCAGAATATCACTCTGTTTAAAAAAAAACAGGATATAATTATTTTCAGTTAACATAGTCACACATTTTTGTAGAAGAATGGCAGTCTGCATAGTGGTTAGGAGAATAAACTTTGGAGCCCACGGATCTGAGTATGAATTGTTGGCTCTATCCTTTACTCGCTGTGTGAAGTAGAGCTAGTCACTTACACTCTGAACCTCAGGTTCTCCGTCTGTGAAATGGGAACAATATTAGTTCAGAGCTGTTCCAAGGATTGAGTGAGCAGTTATTAAATAAAACAGAGTAAATAGTTTGGTCCAGGAGATACTGTTACTATTATTATTATTACTTAATATTATCAAGAAAGCCATCTACCTGTCTGTCTTCAGGCGAGTTTGATATATTTTCATATGTTTCTTGCAATTCTCTTTTCTCCATAAAAGTTCCCGTTTTTCTTCAAAGGTAGGATAGGGTCTTGCTTTCATGAATACTCTTAACTCTCACCTTTTATAATTATACGATTAAATCAAGGCTTGAAGAACTTGCAGGTGACTTTTTGTTTTCATGTATCTTTCTTCAATACGATGACAGTGTTTTTTCATTGCAGAATGAGGAGGTGGAGTTTGTCCGAACCGGCTATGGGAAGGATATGGTAAAAGTTCTCCATATTCAGCGAGATGGGAAATATCACAGCATTAAAGAGGTGGCAACTTCGGTGCAACTTACTCTGAGCTCCAAAAAAGATTATCTGCATGGAGATAATTCAGACATCATCCCCACAGACACCATCAAGAACACAGTTCACGTCTTGGCAAAATTTAAAGGGGTATGTATCATTCTTAGATGCTGCCTGTCTTTAAAAAAATTTTTTTAAAATATTTATTTTTGAGAGAGAGAGACAGAGTGCGCGTAGGGGCGGAACAGAGAGAGAGGCACGGAATCTGAAGCAGTCTCCAGACTCTGAGCTGTTGGCACAGAGACCAATGTGGGGCTCGAACTCACCAAACAAGATTATGACCTGAGCCGAAGCCAGACACTTAACCGACTGAGCCACCCAGGCACCCCTATGTTGTTACCTATCTTGATGCAGAATTCACTAAACTATAACATGAGTATATCACTTGCTTACTGCAAGTTCCCTTTACTTTCTTTTTCTTCTTCTTCTTTTTTTTTTTTTAATTTTTAACGTTTATTTATTTTTGAGACAGAGAGAGACAGAGCATGAACGGGGGAGGGTCAGAGAGAGGGAGACACAGAATCCGAAACAGGCTCCAGGCTCTGAGCTGTCAGCACAGAGCCTGACGCGGTGCTCGAACTCACTGACCGTGAGATCATGACCTGAGCCGAAGTTGGCCGCCCAAACGACTGAGCCACCCAGGCGCCCCAAGTTCCCTTTACTTTCTAACCCTATTTTTACATTTAGGCCACTAATTCTTTTTCTTTTGGATTCTAAAATTCTCAGCCTTACAGAAAAGCTTTTTTCTTTTTTTCCCCTCTTAATCTCATTTCTTTGCTTTTTTTGGTTCTCAACTTACTACATCTTTTAGGAAGAGAATCCTATCTGACAAATTTACATGTTCTCTCTTAATTAGGATCATTGGCAAATCAAAGCCCTGGGAGGATTTCAGAATAGAATTTTTACACATTTTTTGTCATGCATTTCTTTGATTCCTGTTACCTATTTTTTTTTTTCTTTTAGAATGGTGTACATTTATAGAAGAAGTACCATTTCTCTTCCTGATGTTACTATAGAAGAAAATCTTGAGTAGAAGATATATTTTGAAATCTATTGGTCCAATTTTTAATGGCTTCCTAATGTTCTCAACTGCATGACCACTTAGTATCCATATATGTTGGTAGCTGTATTCTTCAAGAGAGTCTTGGAGCTGATAGTATCTGATATTTTAGCACTTCAACTTCTAGTTTAAGTGTGAGGGAAGCTGTGTCGGACCTCCAGCAGATTTCTGGGAAACTCAAGATGATTTTTCTTTTTGCAAAGAAGTCTAAAAAGACAAGAAATGTAGACTAGAAAGTTTCTTTTCTCATGCTTTTGCATGAAATCCACACTCAGAATGCATGAAATGAACCAACTAATTGAAATATAATTTCTGCAAGGCCTAGCTCCACCCCGAACCTTTTTCTTGCTATTCAGAGTGGCCCAGCATGCACAAACATGGCTATAGAAAAAGGCATTGCTCTCTTAAAAAAATAAATTGAAAATAGGCTACGGTACTGCACTACAAAAGAGGGCCAGGTAACACAGATTCCCATATTTCCTGTACTATGTGAGAGATGCAGAAAAGTGAAGGAATGGACCTGGATCTTAAAGACAATTCAAATTCATTCATTGTAGATAGAGTGACCATATAATTTCTTATCTAAAACAAGGTGGCACTTTTTTTTCTTTTGTTTTTTTAAATTGAGATATAATTGGCATACAACTTTATATTTCAGGTGCACAACATGATGGTTTGATATTTGTGTATATGGTGAAATAAATTTTTATTTCTTGTCATCAGAAATTTTAAGAGTTGTCTCTTAGCTACTTTCAAATACATAATATAGTATTATTAACTGTATTTCCTGTCTTGTATATTACATCCCCATGATTACTAATTTTATAACTGGAAGTTTGTTTTGACTCCCTTCACCCACTTTGCCTATCTCTTCTCTCCTGGCAACCACCAATCGGTTCTCTGTATCTATGAACTTGATTTTGTTTGTTTGTTTTTGTTTTGTTTAGATTCCACATATAAGTGAGAACATATGGTGTTCGTCTTTTCCTGACTTATTTCTCTTAGCATAATCCCATCAAAGTTCATCTATGATCTGTGTTACCGCAAATGTCAAGATTCACTCCTTTTTAGATGAATATACATTATATATATATATATATATACACACACACACACACGCACACACACACTATATATATATATATATACACACACACACACACCATATAAATAAATATATACACCATTATGTATATTACCAATATATATTACATTTTCTTTATGCATTTATCCACTGACAGGATACTTAAGTTGTTTCCATATTTTGGTTATTGCAAATAATGCTGCAATGAACATGGGGGTGCATATATCTTTTTGAGTTAGTATTTTTTTTTTCCAAACTAGGACACTTCTGAGAGTGAAATAAGATGCTAAATAATTATGCTGGGACAACAGGCATAAAACAGAACTATCCTGGGGAAACCTGTACAAATAGTCCACCTTACGCAAGCCATAAATCATCTGTAGACTCTGCTAAGACCATAACACATTGTCTAGAGATTATTATGAAGAATTTGTGTGGAAGTAGGGAGCTGCTTCATGGGGGTGGGAGTGAGGGATAGTCAATCGAAGGTCTGTTTGCAAAGCAAGGAAGCAGAAGTGGCCCTGTGTTAATGTTTTCCCCTGGGAAACTGGGAGGCCCATTTGGCAACCTCATAGAGACACCAGAATGTTTTGGAGTCCACCATAGTATTGTCGTTGGCGTGGGTGATGACTGAGCTCACCGAAAGGAGAATCTAAATGTTAAGTTTTCTTGTGCTCATCCATTGATTGACACATTTCTTCCTGAAAAACAGGTTTCTTTTAAAAACAGGGTAGTCTCACCCCAGTAATGCTGCTGTATTAACTACATTTAGGAGACCATATGAAAATTTGGGATAAGGACCAATTCATGTCTCATGGTTCTTTCAAAATGTATATTTACCTGATTCTGAAAAGGATTTGAACAGGAAAGAGAACTCCGTGGATATTTACAAACTATTTTTAAATGGGGCAGGTATTTCTGATCACTAGCATTTTGTTTCACTTTACAGATCAAAAGCATAGAAACTTTTGCAATGAGCATCTGTGAGCATTTCCTTTCCTCTTTTGACCATGTCATCCGAGCTCAAGTCTACGTGGAAGAAGTCCCCTGGAAGCGTCTTGAAAAGGTTTGCTCAGTTATTTGTGTTCTCGGTTTAATTAAAGAAATTGGCTTTATGACATATGCTGAAATTTTACTGGAAACGATTTTTTGTTCCTAATTTTCAGAATGGAGTTAAGCATGTCCATGCATTTATTCACACTCCCACTGGAACGCACTTCTGTGAGGTGGAACAGATGAGGAGTGGTAAGAAAATATTTTTCATGCTTTGATTCTACAATAGCAATTTCAATATTTTTTTCTTCCAAACAATTCCGTTTATTAATATCGAGGAAAACTGTTGAGGATTTTGAAGGCATTTAAATCTGAGATGGGAATGAGCACTGTGACTCTGGAGTTTATTTATTTATTTATTTATTTATTTATTCTGGGATTGTGATGCCTCCTGTTTTGGTTTTCTTTTTCTTTTTCTTTTTTTATATTTTATTTATTTATTTATTTATTTATTTATTTATTTATTTATTTTTAATATATGAAATTTACTGTCAAATTGGTTTCCATACAACACCCAGTGCTCATCCCAAAAGGTGCCCTCCTCAATACCCATCACCCACCCTCCCCTCCCTCCCACCCCCCATCAACTCTCAGTTTGTTCTCAGTTTTTAAGAGTCTCTTATGCTTTGGCTCTCTCCCACTCTAACCTCTTTTTTTTTTTTTTTCCTTCCCCTCCCCCATGGGTTTCTGTTACGTTTCTCAGGATCCACATAAGAGTGAAAACATATGGTATCTGTCTTTCTCTGTATGGCTTATTTCACTTAGCATCACACTCTCCAGTTCCATCCACGTTGCTACAAAAGGCCATATTTCATTTTTTCTCATTGCCACGTAGTATTCCATTGTGTATATAAACCACAATTTCTTTATCCATTCATCAGTTGATGGACATTTAGGCTCTTTCCATAATTTGGCTATTTTGAGAGTGCTGCTATAAACATTGGGGTACAAGTGCCCCTATGCATCAGTACTCCTGTATCCCTTGGATAAATTCCTAGCAG
This sequence comes from Panthera uncia, assembly GCF_023721935.1. Classification (NCBI taxonomy): domain Eukaryota; kingdom Metazoa; phylum Chordata; class Mammalia; order Carnivora; family Felidae; genus Panthera; species Panthera uncia. The sequence continues at coordinate 34,974,003 of NW_026057585.1, forward strand.
TGCTGTTGCTGGGTCATAGGGTAGGTCTATTTTTAATTTTCTGAGGAACCTCCACACTGCTTTCCAGAGTGGCTGCACCAATTTGCATTCCCACCAACAGTGCAAGAGGGTTCCCGTTTCTCCACATCCTCGCCAGCATCTATAGTCTCCTGATTTGTTCATTTTGGCCACTCTGACTGGCGTGAGGTGATATCTGAGTGTGGTTTTGATTTGTATTTCCCTGATAAGGAGCGACGTTGAGCATCTTTTCATGTGCCTGTTGGCCATCCAGATGTCTTCTTTAGAGAAGTGTCTATTCATGTTTTCTGCCCATTTCTTCACTGGGTTATTTGTTTTTCGGGTGTGGAGTTTGGTGAGCTCTTTATAGATTTTGGATACTAGCCCTTTGTCCAATATGTCATTTGCAAATATCTTTTCCCATTCCGTTGGTTGCCTTTTAGTTTTGTTGGTTGTTTCCTTTGCAGTGCAGAAGCTTTTTATCTTCATAAGGTCCCAGTAATTCACTTTTGCTTTTAATTCCCTTGCCTTTGGGGATGTGCCGAGTAAGAGATTGCTACGGCTGAGGTCAGAGAGGTCTTTTCCTGCTTTCTCCTCTAAGGTTTTGATGGTTTCCTGTCTCACATTCAGGTCCTTTATCCATTTTGAGTTTATTTTTGTGAATGGTGTGAGAAAGTGGTCTAGTTTCAACCTTCTGCATGTTGCTGTCCAGTTCTCCCAGCACCATTTGTTAAAGAGACTGTCTTTTTTCCATTGGATGTTCTTTCCTGCTTTGTCAAAGATTAGTTGGCCATAGGTTTGTGGGTCTAGTTCTGGGGTTTCTATTCTATTCCATTGGTCTATGTGTCTGTTTTTGTGCCAATACCATGCTGTCTTGATGATGACAGCTTTGTAGTAGAGGCTAAAGTGTGGGGTTGTGATGCCTCCCGCTTTGGTCTTCTTCTTCAAAATGACTTTGGCTATTCGGGGCCTTTTGTGGTTCCATATGAATTTTAGGATTGCTTGTTCTAGTTTCGAGAAGAATGCTGGTGCAATTTTGATTGGGATTGCATTGAATGTGTAGATAGCTTTGGGTAGTATTGACATTTTGACAATATTTATTCTTCCAATCCATGAGCAGGGAATGTCTTTCCATTTCTTTAAATCTTCTTCAATTACCTTCATAAGCTTTCTATAGTTTTCAGCATACATATCTTTTACATCTTTGGTTAGATTTATTCCTAGGTATTTTATGATTCTTGGTGCAATTGTGAATGGGATCAGTTTCTTCATTTGTCTTTCTGTTGCTTCATTGTTAGTGTATAAGAATGCAACTGATTTCTGCACATTGATTTTGTATCCTGCAACTTTGCTGAATTCATGTATCAGTTCTAGCAGACTTTTGGTGGAGTCTATCGGATTTTCCATGTATAATATCATGTCATCTGCAAAAAGCGAAAGCTTGACTTCATCTTTGCCAATTTTGATGCCTTTGATTTCCTTTTGTTGTCTGATTGCTGATGCTAGAACTTCCAGCACTATGTTAAACAACAGCGGTGAGAGTGGTCATCTCTGTCGTGTTCCTGATCTCAGGGAAAAAGCTCTTAGTTTTTCCCCATTGAGGATGATGTTAGCTGTGGGCTTTTCATAAATGGCTTTGATGATGTTTAAGTATGTTCCTTCTATCCCGACTTTCTCAAGGGTTTTTATTAAGAAAGGGTGCTGGATTTTGTCAAAGGCCTTTTCTGCATCGATTGACAGGATCATATGGTTCTTCTCTTTTTTTTTGTTAATGTGTTGTATCACGTTGATTGATTTGCGAATGTTGAACCAGCCCTGCATCCCAGGAATGAATCCCACTTGATCATGGTGAATAATTCTTTTTATATGCCGTTGAATTCGATTTGCTAGTATCTTATTGAGAATTTTTGCATCCATATTCATCAGGGATATTGGCCTGTAGTTCTCTTTTTTTACTGGGTCTCTGTCTGGTTTAGGAATCAAAGTCATACTGGCTTCATAGAATGAGTCTGGAAGTTTTCCTTCCCTTTCTATTTCTTGGAATAGCTTGAGAAGGATAGGTATTATCTCTGCTTTAAACGTCTAGTAGAACTCCCCTGGGAAGCCATCTGGTCCCGGACTCTTATTTGTTGGGAGATTTTTGATAACCGATTCAATTTCTTTGCTGGTTATGGGTCTGTTCAAGCTTTCTGTTTCCTCCTGATTGAGTTTTGGAAGAGTGTGGGTGTTTAGGAATTTGTCCATTTCTTCCAGGTTGTCCAATTTGTTGGCATATAATTTTTCATAGTATTCCCTGATAATTGTTTGTATCTCTGAGGGATTGGTTGTAATCATTCCATTTTCATTCATGATTTTATCTATTTGAGTCATCTCCCTTTTCTTTTTGAGAAGCCTGGCTAGAGGTTTGTCAATTTTGTTTATTTTTTCAAAAAACCAACTCTTGGTTTCGTTGATCTGCTCTACAGTTTTTTTAGATTCTATATTGTTTATTTCTGCTCTGATCTTTATTCTTTCTCTTCTTCTGCTGGGTTTAGGCTGCCTTTGCTGTTCTGCTTCTATTTCCTTTAGGTTTGCTGTTAGATTTTGTATTTGGGATTTTTCTTGTTTCTTGAGATAGGCCTGGATTGCAATGTATTTTCCTCTCAGGACTGCCTTCGCTGCGTCCCAAAGCATTTGGATTGTTGTATTTTCATTTTCGTTTGTTTCCATATATTTTTTTAATTTCTTCTCTAATTGCCTGGTTGACCCACTCATTCGTTAGTAGGGTGTTCTTTAACCTCCATGCTTTTGGAGGTTTTCCAGACTTTTTCCTGTGGTTGATTTCAAGCTTCATAGCATTGTGGTCTGAAAGTATGCATGGTATGATTTCAATTCTTGTAAACTTATGAAGGGCTGTTTTGTGACCCAGTATATGATCTATCTTGGAGAATGTTCCATGTGCACTCGAGAAGAAAGTATATTCTGTTGCTTTGGGATGCAGAGTTCTAAATATATCTGTCAAGTCCATCTGATCCAATGTATCATTCAGGGCCCTTGTTTCTTTATTGACCATGTGTCTAGATGATCTATCCATTTCTGTAAGTGGGGTGTTAAAGTCCCCTGCAATGACCACATTCTTACCAATAAGGTTGCTTATGTTTATGAGTAATTGTTTTATATATTTGGGGGCTCCGGTATTCGGCGCATAGACATGTATAATTGTTAGCTCTTCCTGATGGATAGACCCTGTAATTATTATATAATGCCCTTCTTCATCTCTTGTTACAGCCTTTAATTTAAAGTCTAGTTTGTCTGATATAAGTATGGCTACTCCAGCTTTCTTTTGGCTTCCAGGAGCATGATAAATAGTTCTCCATCCCCTCACTCTCAATCTAAAGGTGTCCTCAGATCTAAAATGAGTCTCTTGTAGACAGCAAATAGATGGGTCTTGTTTTTTTATCCATTCTGATACCCTATGTCTTTTGGTTGGCGCATTTAGTCCATTTACATTCAGTGTTATTATAGAAAGATAGGGGTTTAGAGTCATTGTGATGTCTGTATGTTTTATGCTTGTAGTGATGTCTCTGGTACTTTGTCTCACAGGATCCCCCTTAGGATCTCTTGTAGGGCTGGTTTAGTGGTGACAAATTCCTTCAGTTTTTGTTTGTTTAGGAAGACCTTTATCTCTCCTATTCTAAATGACAGACTTGCTGGATAAAGGATTCTCGGCTGCATATTTTTTCTGTTTAGCACACTGAAGATATCGTGCCAATCCTTTCTGGCCTGCCAAGTTTCAAAAGAGAGATCAGTCACGAGTCTTATAGGTCTCCCTTTATATGTGAGGGCACGTTTATCCCTTGCTGCTTTCAGAATTTTCTCTTTATCCTTGTATTTTGCCAGTTTCACTATGATATGTCGTGCAGAAGATCGATTCAAGTTACGTCTGAAGGGAGTTCTCTGTGCCTCTTGGATTTCAATGCCTTTTTCCTTCCCCAATTCAGGGAAGTTCTCAGCTATAATTTCTTCAAGTACCCCTTCAGCACCTTTCCCTCTCTCTTCCTCCTCTGGGATATCAATTATGCGTATATTATTTCTTTTTAGTGTATCACTTAGTTCTCTAATTTTTCCCTCATACTCCTGGATTTTTTTTATCTCTCTTTCTCTCAGCTTCCTCTTTTTCCATAACTTTATCTTCTAGTTCCCCTATTCTCTCCTCTGCCTCTTCAATCCGAGCTGTCGTGGTTTCCATTTTGTTTTGCATTTCGTTTAAAGCGCTTTTCAGCTCCTCGTGACTGTTCCTTAGTCCCTTGATCTCTGTGGCAAGAGATTCTCTGCTGTCCTCTATACTGTTTTCAAGCCCAGCGATTAATTTTATGACTATTATTCTAAATTCACTTTCTGTTATATCATTTAAATCCTTTTTGATCAGTTCATTAGCTGTTGTTATTTCCTGGAGATTCTTCTGAGGGGAATTCTTCCGTTTGGTCATTTTGGAGAGTCCCTGGAGTGGTGAGGACCTGCAGGGCACTTCCCCTGTGCTGTGGTGTATAACTGGAGTTGGTGGGCGGGGCCGCAGTCCGACCCGATGTCTGCCCCCAGCCCACCGCTGGGGCCACAGTCAGACTGGTGTGTGCCTTCTCTTCCCCTCTCCTAGGGGCGGGATTCACTGTGGGGTGGCGTGTCCCGTCTGGGCTACTTGCACACTGCCAGGCTTGTGTTGCTGGGGATCTGGCGTATTAGCTGGGGTGGGTAGGCAAGGTGCACGGGGGGTGGAGGGGCAGGCTTAGCTCGCTTCTCCTTAGGTGATCCACTCCAGGAGGAGCCCTGTGGCAGCGGGAGGGAGTCAGATCCGCTGCCGGAGGTTTGGCTCCACAGAAGCACAGAGTTGGGTGTTTGCTCGGAGCGAGCGAGTTCCCTGGCAGGAACTGGTTCCCTTTGGGATTTTGGCTGGGGGATGGGCGAGGGAGATGGCGCTGGCGAGCGCCTTTGTTCCCGGCCAAGCTGAGCTCTGCCGTCCGTCCGGGGGCTCAGCAGCTCTCCCTCCCTTTGTCCTCCAGCCTTCCCGCTTTCTGAGCAGAGCTGTTAACTTATGACCTCCCAGACGCTAAGTCGCGCTTGCTGTGGGAACACAGTCTGTCCGGCCCCTCCGCTTTTGCCAGCTGGACTCGGGGCTCTGCTTGGCCGGCGAGCCGCCCCTCCGCCCCGGCTCCCTCCCGCCAGTCCGTGGAGCGCGCCCGCCTCGCCGCCCTTCCTACCCTCTTCCGTGGGCCTCTCGTCTGCGCTTGGCTCCGGAGACTCCGTTCTGCTAATCCTCTGGCGGTTTTCTGGGTTCTTTAGGCAGGTGTAGGTGGAATCTAAGTGATCGGCAGGACGCGCGGTGAGCCCCGCGTCCTCCTACGCTGCCATCTTCCCCTCTCCTCGACTCTGGAGTATATTTAAAAACAATCTCCTCCTTTATCGTAAAAACATAAAAATGAAATAATACATTTTGCGAGAAATCTAGGGGTTGAGTGAGGTAGATCATTTTTATTACCTGATTCTGAGGTGAGGGGGAAAAAAAAGGCCTGGGCTGACAAAACCCCAAATCTCTGAATGTTCTGACCAGTACTTTTTGGACTATACCATGCTACTAATTATCATTACCTTTATAGGAAATAGTAAATAACAATCACGTTTCCCTGACATTTTATTTTCATAATAATAAGACCACTGTTATTATTATAATTACTATAGAACGAACCTCATTTAAATAGCAATGACAATTCTGTAATTCTTTGTGTTCACTAAGAAATTTAAAACTTAACCACGGAACATAATTACAAGACGGACCTTATTAGTACTGAGGATTGAACTTACCAAATATCAAAATTCCCAAAGCTTGTCTTCCACTGTTTGGTTAGGATTGTCAGAGCGGGACAATAACTGGCCAGAGGACCTCTAGGAACTGTGGAGCCGAATGTGGTAGAAAGGTCTCCATCCTAATAAAAAATGAACTTTCATGATCATTATAAATGGAGAGTGTGGACTCTGAACTTTTTTCCTTTTCAATCATTCTTCTCTTTCTTCTCCTCTCTTTTCCTCTTCTCTTCCATTCCTTTTCTTTTCTGTATCTCCTCTTTCTTCTCTAGCTCTCTTCAATAAGAATTTGAGATAGCATCTCTTAAACATCAGAAACATTATAAACTTAATAAAATAGAAGTCTTTTCTCATTCTGAATTCTATTGGATAAAGCCCTTCCTCAGACAGTTCTAGTGTATTAGCTGTTATTTAATATTTTTTTGCTATCTGTATTAAATTCTAGGCACAGCCAGGGACGTCTTGGTGTTTGATTAACAGTTATGTAATTTTTGCCATATAAAGGAGACTGAATAACTAGTTGTTATATTAAGTTGAAAAGATAATGATTTCTTAATCCCCCAAATGTGTAGTCATATATATTAACTGGCTGATGGAGCTGTTTGTTAGTTAAAATAAAACTTACTTTTCCTTCCTTCCTTCCTTCCTTCCTTCCTTCCTTCCGTCTTTCTTTCTTTCTTTCCTTCCTTCCTTCCTTCCTTCCTTCCTTCCTTCCTTCCTTCCTTTTGAATGTGACTTTGGGGGAGAAAGAGAAGGAAAGTTTCCCTAACTCCCCAGGTCAGTGTTTTCCTTCTCAAATCACATCATGTTTGTAAAATTATAAACTCTAAGCTGGCATAGTCCATCAGAAATGTAATGCAAGCCACGTGTGTAATTTAAAAATTTTCTAGTAGTCACTTCAGGAATGCAAAAAATAAATTACTTTTAATAATATATTCTATTTAATCTGATATAGTTACAATACACCTTAAGTATGTAATAAAAATAAATTACTAATGTAATATTTCACATTCTTTTTTAAAAAGTTAAATGTTTGAAACCCTGTGCGTATTTTATATTCACAGGACATCTCAATTCACATTTACCATATTCCAAGTGCTTAAGAGCCACACGTGGCTAGTGGCTACCATATTGATTAGCCTAGCTCTAAACCATTTTTAAGTGATTTCACAACATTTAGCATAGCATATTCCTCTTTCAACTTTCAAGTCTGTAAAATAATAGTTCTAGATAAGGTCTAGAATTCTATTTTGGGAGAGCTAATTAAAGAATAAGAACATGTTGAAATACTATTCATTCAACAATTGGATTTTGAGGGCTTTTTATGTAGCCTAGGGCTGTAAATTCAGAGTTGAGTAAGACTTTCCCTGGCCCTAGTGAGTTTGCAGTAGATGAATAGTAGGGGATAGACTTATAAAAAGATTTATTGCAATATAAGGGCTAAAAACTGCAACGAGGGCATCAAAGTTATGCTAGGGAAGCAAAGAGGTGCAAAAAACTGTCTTCCTAGGAAGAGTCTGGAAAGCTTGACAGGGGAGGAGGAAATATTTCAATTGACTTTTGAAAAATGATTCAGAATATGCTGGGCACAGAAGAGGAAAGAAAATTACAGGTGGAAGAAACAGAATGTTATCTAGGTAGGAGCATGAAAAAGTGGAAGAGGGAAACTAACATAATTTGGATATCTGCCTTATGCCAACCACCATCCTGGACAAGTGATTTTAGTGTTGAAAGGGCAAAGCATTTGAGGAACAGTAGCAAGTTCAAAGGTCTAGTTCTTAGAATGTAAGGAGCCAAGATGTATGTGAAGAGGTTGGTTTGGGCTGGATTTTGAAGGGCCTCACGTACCATACTAACAAGATGAGTGTAATTTGGAAGTAGTTTTACGTGGCAGTAAACCATACGTATTGGATCAGACTATACCGTATTTGAATTTGAGCTCCATTACTTAATAACTTTGTGACTGTGAGTTACTTATGCTTCTTCAGTGGTTTTCATTTGTAAGATGAGGATAACAGTGTCCACCTTAATTTCCCAGAGAATTAAAGGAGATAAATATTAATATGGAGCATTTTAGCACAGGACCTGGCACATAGGAAGCATTCCTTAAATGATAGATACAATTGTTATTATTTACGATGGCAATAGAGACCCAGGAAAGGTAGGTGTGTGTGTGTGTGTGTGTGTGTGTGTGTGTGTACTATTCGGTAATTCTGATGAAGGTTATGGTAATCTGGCTGCAGAAACAGGCAGTAGAGAGACATTCAGAAACTTGTTGCAGAGATGGAGAAATGATGGAGTCAGATCTAAGGCAGTGAGAAGTAGAGATGGAGAGAATGACTGCAGAGGTGGAGGAGGGCATTATGTGAGGCATTTCTGAAGGGTACTGAATGAGCCTGAGTGATTGGATAGGGGTGGAGCTTGGAGAGAAGAAAGTTGCCCTAAAGTCGAGGGCTTGGGGGAGTTGGCTAAGGAGAACACGTATGATTAGAAAGTGTTCAGGGGGAAGCTGGTGATTTGGGGGAATAAGAGATAGAAATAGATTTGCAGACCATCAACAGACTGATGGTAGGTAAGGCTGTGGGCAAGAAAGAGCCTTTCCAGAAAAACATGTGAAGCGAGAAGAGGAAAGTGACAGGTCCCAAGGGAAATTCCTCAGTTTATGGGTTGGGCAGTTTAAAAAATTAGAAGAAAGGTCAGAGAGATAGAAGGAAGATTGGAGAGACTGGTGTTGTGGAGGCAAAAGAAAAAATAAATTAAGAAATCGGGGATAGTTATTGTGATAACAGGATGCATAACACACAGGATCCTATGCAGTGGCTCCATACAAGAAGTTCATTGCTTTTTGTAAAAGTCCAGTTCAGTGTGTGTGTGTGTGTGTGTGTGTGTGTGTGTGTATGTGTGTGTTTGCGTGCACTCATGTTGAGGTAATGTTCTGCTCCAGGAAGTTACTCAGGAACCCAGGTTGATGCAACCTAACATTTTTATCCTTACTTTCTTTGGGTCACCTTGAGAATAGATCCCCTTACCAGACAACCAGGAGAGGAAAAGAGCTTGGAGGAGCAAAGGGAGGAGACAAACCCCCTCCAGCATAACACCAGGCCTGAGAATAGAGCGCCACACTTCTCCAGGAAGGAACCTAATCTCTCAGCCCCACCCAGCTGCAATGGAAGCTGGGAAATGTAGTCTAGCCAGGTACCTAGGAGGAAGAAGAAATAGATTTAGTAAATGACAAGCAGTCTTTGTTATGGGAAGGTTCAGAAGTGTGGATTAAAAGAAAGTGGAACAGTAAGTGTGCAGTTTGGTAAATGGATCACTGGTGCCTTCCACAAGAATATTTTAGCAGGGCCCTGTGGAGTGGCAGAGTATAGGGCTCTGCTGATCCTAAGAAGAATACAAGCCACTCTTCATACCCTTGTTCTTTCCAGGAATTACCAGGAGCTATCATCAGCCTGAATTCTAGTCACCTGTTTGCTACAGAATGGAAAAACTAGTCACCATAGTAAGACCAAAGCTTTTTCTTTCTGCAGAGAGCCACAAAGCCTCAGCATACTGCAGTTGTTGTGGCTGTGTTCCCAGAAGCTCCAGCTTGACACATCTAGAGTCCAGAGTCTTTCTGATATCATGTAGGGATGGCAGGGATCAGGGAGCAGAAGAAGCATCTATTGCCTTAAGCGTATGCAGTATATGTGTGTACATGTATATGAGTGTGTGTATATTCTAGTGTTGTGTATATAAAGATGACATTTGCACTCTGTCCCTATTTGGAGAGTAAAGATCTATGATCTTAGGAGAGCAAAATTTAATTCTTCATTTGCTTTTTATCCAAAAGCTAAAACTGCAGATATTGTGAGGTAAGTCAATGTACAGGCATTGCCATAAGAAGTGCCCTTGCATAGGCTTAACTGAAGAAAGCAATCATTACACACACACACGCACGCGCGCGCGCGCCCCAATTCACATGTCAAAGACTGTTACAAACCTGTAAGCAATGCTTTTGATGAGGGGCTAGTTGGTGAGAATTCTGCCCTGTTAACACATGTACTTAATCACACATTTAGCCATGCGGCTCCCAATAGGGACTTTTCCCAGCAGGATATGTAACTGACAGACTGGATTCTTTCTTATCAATTGAACAAACATTTATAGAAAGCCTACTGAATCTCGAGCACCATTTTAGACCCTGAGAATTGCTGTAAAACTCCCATTATACTCTTTTCTTAGTGGATATTTGAAAGCTACATCATTAAGTGTACTTTTGTCTGTTTCAAAGTCTGTTAGTTCCATGGGAGAATCTGGAAGGGAGAGACGAATTTTTTCACGCAAAGGGATGAGGACTGTAGTTATGTTTGTGACTTGCCAAACTCTGAGAGAAGAGCTAGGCTGTCCATGTGATGCAAGTTGTTAGTTTGGGTGTTCTAAGGAGACTGGATCTTCCAAGCTCTTTCTTCCGTGTGTCTCCCTAAACTACAAGCATAGCTGAGTCTTGAAATCACTGGGATGGTTGAGTCACTAATTTGGACTAAATGGTCCCCCCAAACCTCCGCATTATTTGAATTATAACCCACAATTCTTTAAGAATCAAATTCCTCCCAATCTGCCACTGAGTATAGAAATTCATCTGGGGCACCTGGGTGGCTCAGTCGGTTAAGCATCCGGCTTCAGCTCAGGTCATGATCTCACAGTTTGTGAGTTCAAGCCCCATGTCGGGCTCTGTGCTGATAGCCCAGAGCCTGGAGCCTGCTTTAGATTCTGTGTCTCCCTCTCTCTCTGCCCCTCCCCTGCTCTCACTCTGTCACTGTGTCTCTCAAAAATAAATATTTTTAAAAAAATTAAAAAAAAAAGAAAAAATTCAGCGAAAACAGAGCCAAGTAGATGGTAGATGGAAAACACATCTCAACTAAGAGATATTGTCTTCTGGTAGTAAAAAATAAAAAGATCTATTGACATGGAGACCAGGGGGGCATAGGAGGTGGTTTTAAGGGGAAAAAAGTGATGAAATTGAGGTCCTGGAGGACAGTAATTTCAGAGGCGTCAAGCTGGGCAGGTGGAAAAAGTGAGATGGAGGAAGGGGGAGACCCAGGACCTTTTCGATGTCCTGTGTGTGCCCTTTGTGGTGTCAAACTGAAGCACTCTTCAGTTTCTCCAAAAGAAGAGTTTTTGGTAAACACAAGTCCTTTAAACTCACCTCAACCACAACCTTGCTGTACAAAAGCCCAGTTAACTTCCTCCCACATGGCTGATGCCATCTTTCCCCTTCCAGAATGGCGTGGAGGGACCTTTCACTCTCCCCGCATGAGTGAAAGGGACTCCCAAAGGCAAATGATATTTAGTTTTCACTTTTTCTAGCACTTTACAAGTTTGAGGTTTTCTACTAGAATGATTTAATATGGTTTTAAAATATCCTCCTTTTAGCTATTTGTGTCCTTTTTGGAGGTGTTAAACATGGAAGCAATTATCCTGTTCATGACAGGATTTTTTTCCCCCTTGGCTCAATAAAGCTTTGTGCTTTGTGACACCTGATGCGTAGGTAAGGAATTGGGCTTATTTTCTATTAATTCACAGTGAGTTTCTTTCCCTTAGAGAGCTAAAGGGTAGGATGTATGCTTCTCTGAGAGATAAACCACAATCTGTTAAGTGTGTAGGAGGACACTAAAAGCTAGCAAAGATTATGTTCTAGCAAAGTAAAATGTGAAAATCTTCCTTTTGCATTACCCTATAACCATGGCATAAAGGCAAAAAAAAAAAAAAAAAAAAGCTGATTAAGTGGTTTCGTGACAAATAACCTAGAAAAGGACAGTCCTTTTGGTTGAAATAATTCTGCCAGTCTAAGCTGAAGTTGTTTTCAGAGTGCGTGAGCCACTGTACTTTTTAGCCGATGGGTCCATGATTCTGAAAGGCTCAGGTTCGTACCAGTGTTCAGAAAGCTGGGGCACCGCCAACAGGGAATATAAAATAAGCTCTTCGATTTCATCCAGAGTGTCTAATGTGTGCCAAGGGGGGGGCAAATCATATTAAAAGAGAATAGGGTTTTTGTCGTTGTTCTTCATAGAACAATGAGCGTACCAGAGTAGATGGTTTGTGTTCTGCCCAAACTGTGGCCATAGTTAATTGTCGTTGGGAGCATAAAACATTTTATTCTATGTGAAACTGAGGCCAACACACATTTAAAAATGCAACTTCTGGGGCGCCTGGGTGGTTCAGTCGGTTAAGCGGCCGACTTCGGCTCAGGTCATGATCTCGCGGTTTGTGAGTTCAAGCCCTGCGTCGGGCTCTGTGCTGACAGCTCAGAGCCTAGAGCCTGTTTCGGATTCTGTGTCTCCCTCTCTCTCTCTGACCCTCCCGCATTCATGCTCTCTCTCTGTCTCAAAAATAAATAAACGTTAAAAAATAAAAATAAAAATGCAACTTCTTTCTTCATTTTCAGATGCTAGCAAGAAAATAGACATTTAAAAAGTTGCCTAGCAGAACTGACACTCCCCAGAGGTCAATAAATCTCATCCCAGAGCTGGAGGTGGATAGAGACGGCAGGTCAGAAGTGGTTTGCAGAACCCAATGAGCCTTTGTGAAACATGAGAAATATTCACGGGTAGTTAAAGTCAATATGAAAAGTCAATTATCACAGCCTCATGGTCATAACTTTTATAAAGGATTTTCAGTGGGGCAGCCATTCTACTAAGTCCTTCATGGACGTTATCTCCGACATCTATCAAATTGGTGATCATCTCTGTTTGCAAGATGAGAAACTCAAGGTAAAGAGGGGTTAAGTAATGTTCTGAGGGGAATAGTGCTCATAAAATAGGGGAGGAGAGGCCCTGAGAACACTGAGATTCGAATTCAGGAAATCTTGAGTTGCAAGGCTGTGGTCTCAACCACTGTGCATCAATGCATCCAGAAATCCTTTTATGATTAAGACCATTGGAGGAGCCAAAGTCTTATTGGCTTATGTGGATGCTGATGACAAATAGTGCTATGTAGGAAACAATGAAATAGGTAAAATTTGCCTCTGGTTCTCATTCACTTTCTCTTTATTCCCCCTCCACGAACCCTGCTTGTTCTAACCCCATTCCATATTGCAAACTCCTTATTTCATTTCTATAGGATTTTTTTTTCTAGAAGGGATTACTGTTGGAAATAGATTATATTAGTTTATAAAGGCTTCAGAAGTCACTCCTTTATGGGGTCTTCGTATTTTAATAGGAAATGTTTAAGGAATAAAAAGTTTTTAAGACACCTAGGGGCCATTTCTAAAAATGATGCTTCGGTTTCCATTTCAGGTTAGTGGGGATGGTATTTTTCAGGCTGGGGGCTCTGTCTGAGGCTCTCAAAAAATACTATGGAAGGGAAGATGGCAACCTTCTTGTCTCCTGGAAAGAAACTGTAAAGAAATGGGAAGAGAGAGTTAAAGGAAGGAGAAAACATCATGGGGATGGGGAAGGATCCAAAAAGGAGGAAATAATGAAGTGCTGAGTTCAAATTCCACTCCTGCCAGTTTCTAGCCATGTGTCTATGGGCAAATGGTTGAAAGTCTCCTATATAAGACTATTTAATAGAGGGGCGCCTGGGTTGCCCAGTTGGTTAAGCAGCCGGCTCTTGATTTGGGCTCAGGTCATGATCTCGCAGTTCATGAGTTTGAGCCCTGCAGAGGCTGCTTGGGATTCTCTGTTTCCCTCTCTCTCTGCCCCTCCCCCCCCCTCAAAATAAATAAACAAACATTAAAAAAATAGTTAATAGAATTTGAGGATTAAGTAAGATAATAATTGAAAAAGGCAGCAACTAAATGCATGCTGATCATCAGGATGTCTTCAGCTAATGTTGATGTCCTCCCCTTCCCCTGCCATGCTGTGTATTATATTTGGGTGGGGGTGATCAAGAAGGGAAATGCTAAAGATTAGTGGAGGAGAACTGTCTAAAAGAAAAAGAGACTAAGCTGTGAAATACTTATTCTCTGATGTGAATCAATCTTGTTGCATGCATTCACTCATTCATTCAATAGACACTTATTGATTGCTTCTGCAATTCTCTTGTATTTTAAGCTTAGCCTCACTTGGGTCAGCTCTATACAGCATTTAGGAATGCTGATTTTGCAGAATCATGTCTTCACACATCCAGAATCCAATAAACCAAGGCAACTTAAAGCATTAGTCGTTGCTGGTGTCTCTCTTGGTCCTTCTTCAGATATAGTTTCCAAAGAGGACTTCAAAATGTGAAATACCATTTTAGTTGACACATTATCCTGGAGCACTCTGACCAGAACACCTTAGTTAATCAGCAGATCTACTACAAACCACTGGCCATTGCTGTCTTTGGTAGATGTACACTTGTGGCTGGGAAAATATCAAAATATGGTCATTGTTTACCTACTTACGAAACTCCACAGCTCCTGAGGTAGCCACAGCAGTTGAAGCCACATAGATGATGTAAACTATTGGATTATTAAGAGCTTCCCTGGATTTTAATTGAGGATCATGAGTTATATTCTTGTTCTTCAACTAAGACCATGTACAACATAGATGCCTGATGCCTCTGGCCCTTGAGTTATATACTAAACAGGCCAAGAAGGATAGATCTTAATCAGGACTAACTTCAAAACTGGAAAGAGATGACTTTAGTCATCCTGTCATGGCACTATGCTACTGGTGGTTTGCACCCAAGCACTCCTTGAACCTCCAGCCTCATCAGCCTGCACATACAAATAAGGGAATGGCGATGTTAATTCTTGAATTTTCCTGGCCTTATAGTTCTCTCACCACCAAACTGCTGGGTCTCCCTCGCCAAATTCTCCCACTTCCTGACAGTCGGGAGGTCTGTTTCACACGTGTTCAGGGAGACGTTTGCACCCACTGGGTACAATACCGCTTCACTGGCTCTGCTCAGCACTGGCTGTGCTAGTTATCCCTGCTCTTTGTGAAGAATGATGCTCTCTACAGAACATTCTACCCTGGGTCTTCCCAATATGACACCTGGTGCCCTGTTCTAGCCAGGCTTCACCAAACTGCCAGAGTGTGTTTCACATAGAAAAAGAGAGAATCTTTCCCTCACTCTCTCCCCCATCTGTCACCTGGGCCCTGAGCGAGAGCTTCCTGGCAGACAAGTAAATATCTTCTTCAGATTATGCCTATCACCCCTCCACCTTCCGCATTTGCCACATGAGGTGATGTCAAGGACTGCAGGAGAACCATATCATCCCCTCTATTTTTGCCAACTCTGCCCTCTTTCCCCCAGGTCTCTATGAACCAACTTCCCTTCTCCTTCAGCCAAAAACCAAAAGCCTTTATGGGTATTCACCTAGGCATATCTATGCCCTATGGGTGGGTCACTGCCTCATTGTCCCCGTCTCTATTTAGGCTGGGCCAGGTCCACAATGCTACTCATTCATGAAGTTTTCTGGTTTCAGTGAGCTGATAAACACAAGAAAACTGAGGACCTGATGATAGTTGGAGCCATCAGCCAGTGTAGATGATCAACACGAGGACTAACCCTCTCCCATCCTATAAAGGGAGTCAGAGTAGCAAACAGAAGAACTGCTCTGGGGGAGCTTACTCACTCATTTCATCGTGATTATATATTGAGCGAAGTGGAGCCCAACAAGGAGAAAGTATTTGGCCTAGACGTCATTTGTACCTGGAGCTGAGAGGAAGGTATTCATTTCTGTGGGTTTCAACACAAGACAGAGGTTTAGTCTTTGACTTTAAGTTCTGCCAGGGCAGGAGAAAGGCAGGGAGTCGTGGAATCCAGATAGAGAGATAGGTACACCACCCTCATAACTTCAGAGGAGACAGGGAGACAGACAACATGGGTAGTGAGGTAGCTCTTTGTTCAACAGTGCACCATGGTTTAGTGACCAGGATCCTCAGAGCTAGCTGTCCAATAAGAAGACACTATTTTATCCATGACCTCAGAGCCTCTTACCTTTTTACTTGAAACAGGACCTCCAGTCATTCATTCTGGAATCAAAGACCTCAAGGTCTTGAAAACGACCCAGTCTGGATTTGAAGGGTTCATCAAGGACCAGTTCACCACCCTCCCCGAGGTGAAGGACAGGTGTTTTGCCACCCAAGTGTACTGCAAGTGGCGCTATCATCAGTGCAGAGACGTGGACTTTGATACTACCTGGTAGGAGTGTGTGCTAAGGCCTGGCGCTGGCTATGCTCTCTTCCCGTTACTAAACCTACGTGGAAATCTTAGCTGCTATTAGCTAAAATGACCTTGAATGGACCACCCAAATTCCCTGACCTTTTGGGTTTTCATCGATTGTATCAGTAGTTCTCAAACATTACTGTGTGTCAGAATTACCTGGGGGGCTTAGTAGAAGGCAGATTACTGGACATAACTCCAGAGGTTCTGATTCTGTAGGCCTGGGGTGGGGCCTGAGAACTTGCACCTCTAATAAACTCCCAGCTGCTGCTGCTGCTGCTGGACCAGGAACCACACATTAAGAACCACCATATCAGGTGAGGATAATGATACTCGGCTTTACTACCTCACGGTAGATACAGAGAGGGCTAAATGAAGGTGACCAACTCATCCCAATTTTTCAAGGACTTTTCTGATTTTAACACTGACAAGTCCCACGCCCTGGAAAACCCCTTGATCGGTAGGCAAACTGGGACAGTTGGTACTCTAGGCTAAACTCGAAATGAGGTGATGTTTACAGAAGCAGTTTATAAATGATAAATGTGTTAACAACGTAAAGGTACGCCTATCGTTATAATATCCTTGGCAAGCAGGAATGAGGCCTCTGGACTCTGAGTTTGCTTTTTGACCAGGCATCTCATTCCTCTGCTGAAGTTCTCATTGCTAGAAACTGCTACTTTCTGATGAGCTAGTATCTGCCCCCTGGTAGCTTCTTCCCAGTGGTTTAGTTCTGCTCTACTCCTTTTATTATGTGATGTGTCTGAAAATACTTACAGAGAACTTCACCTCAATCTTCTTTCTCCCGAGTATTCCCCATTGGCAGCAGGCTGATGTATTTCTGTTAGAGCACAAAATTGAACATGGCAGAGTCAGGGTCTTAGCTGGGCCACCCACTCAGGAAAGGAACTTAGTGTGGATCATATAACTTTCAAGATTCCTCACATCTAAACTGGGAATAATAATAGCACCTGCCTCAGGATATTGAGAGAATTCAATGAAGCAATCACATAAAACCCATAGCACAGAGCCTGGCACAGAACAAAACCCCTAAAAACATAATAATTCAAGGAACTGGCCAGTCTGAGCAGTAAGAGGGTTGGAGTACTTGGAGGTCCTCTTCATAAGTTCATCAAATGTGATGGAGATTTACCCTGGAATGCCCAGTGGGCCCTAGTTCCAGATGATGAAGATAGCCTAGTGACACTCAATACCTTTGTTGAATAGGGTGTGTGTGTGTGTGTGTGTGTGTGTGCACGCGCGCACATGTGTGGGTAAAAAAAGGGGAAGTGAGGTGTTTTTTAGGGGGCATTACCAGATATTAATCTCTTCTTTTTTTTTTAATTTTTTTTAACGTTTATTTATTTTTGAGACAGAGAGAAACAGAGCATGAACGGGGGAGGGTCAGAGAGAGAGGGAGACACAGAATCTGAAACAGGCTCCAGGTTCTGAGCTGTCAGCACAGAGCCCGACGCAGGGCTCGAACTCACGGATGGCGAGATCATGACCCGAGCCGAAGTCGGCCGCTTAACTGACTGAGCCACCCAGGCGCCCCGATATTAATCTCTTCTAAAACCAGCAATAAAATTGTTTACTGCAGGGAGAGAAGGTCACTGCTTCTTAGCTTTATAATGCACTCCTAAAAGGCCACCCTATGAGTCCTTAGTTGTTTTTTCTGTGTTTTAGGGATACTGTTCGGGATATTGTCCTGGAGAAATTTGCTGGACCCTATGACAAAGGCGAGTACTCGCCCTCTGTCCAGAAGACCCTCTATGACATCCAGGTGCACTCTTTGAGCCGGGTTCCTGAGGTATGTTTTGTCACTTGCCATTCTGAAGACTGAGAGAACTTGTTGTGTCTCCTGTCAGCTCTGACAGAAGAGTTGAGAGTTAAAATAAGACAGTGGAAGACACATGAAAAATGACATCTGTTGTTGTTCAAAAGCTTGTTATAGCAAGTGAGAAGAGAGCAAAAAATGGAAAAATCTGTCCAACCTGAAAACATGGGCCACTGCTGTAGTTCTTTAGTTTGTCGAAAATTCTTTGGGTCCTTACAACCTGCCACAATTTAAGCCTCATATCAGGACACTCAAATGCCTTGAAGGAGGGATAATTTGGCCAAGAGTCTATGTTTCAGGGTAGCCAGAGAATGAAGGATAGATGCAGACAGATTCCATCCATCCATCCATCTGATGTTATTGAGTAGTTATTATATCTCTGTCAGCACATGAAGAATACAAAGATAAATTAGACAGTGTGCCTACCCTTAAAGGGTTCATCATTTGGTAAAAGAAGACAATAAGTAAACTAACGATCCAGTAAAGCATAAAGCATTATAGAAATACAGAGAAAGGCACCTAACTCAGGTATGGAAGATTGGGCCAGCCAGGCTTTATGGAGGGAGAGGTGTTTG
Source organism: Panthera uncia (assembly GCF_023721935.1). Taxonomy (NCBI): domain Eukaryota; kingdom Metazoa; phylum Chordata; class Mammalia; order Carnivora; family Felidae; genus Panthera; species Panthera uncia. Next base: position 34,992,381 of record NW_026057585.1, read on the forward strand.
AGTTGAGTCTTAAGGGTCAAGTAGGGGTTGGTTATCTGAGTTCACACTCAAGGGTGAGGGAGCATGGTAGGTATAAGACAGGAGCAGCATGGAATAATCATTTGCTGTTGAGGTTTTGGTATATGTGAAGTGCCAGGAATGAACATCTTTCCATGTGCCTAAGGATGAGGCAGAAATCAGACCAGGAGGATCTTTGTGAGCTTGTTTATAGTCTGTATTTTATTTTCAAAGCTCTTAGGAGCCACGGAGGGGTTTAACCAAGGTGTAGCACTACTGAATTTGCACTCTAGAAAGATCACTTTAAAAGAAGGGTGGTAAATTAAAAGGACAGCAGACCACAGATGAGGAGACCTGCAGGGAGGCTATTGGGAGGCAGAAATCTGGCAAAGAGGGTCTGAAGTAAGTAAAGCCATGATGGGTGGAGAAAAAGAGTACCAGTCTTAGACGTGGGCAAGAGGGATCCTGCTATGACGTGGAACTTTCCAGGATGTTTTCTGGCTATCCTTTCTCCACTGGATGAAGAGTCAGTGGGGCCAAGGCAACACATCCTTCACAGGGGCACACATCCCTTTACAGTTTCTCTGGATACCTGCACCCCAGAATTAACTGCCCAAAGAACCCTGAGACCACTTTTAGAACCTGTGCAAACCTCTTCCCCAGATCCACCCTCCGGAGGCAGATCATGCTATCAGTGTGTATACCCTTGGGCCTGCGAGTGGGCAAAGGGGTGGAAACTGCTTACAAACACTCAAGCTAGCATGTCCACATGAGGCCAAGAGAGAGGAAGGGATGGGCCAGGGGCTGGGGTCTGGCTCTTCCCACACTACAACATCCTGCATTGCAAGCAGTCAGAGAAATTTCAGTTAGGTTCTGGCTTTCCAGGCTGTTATGAAGGTATATTTGTCAAGTAAGAAGGATAGAACATATTTCACTTAAAAATTTCTTGCTTGGGGGCGTTTGGGTGCCTCAGTTGGTTAAAGGCCAGACTCCTGGTTGCGGCTTAGGTCATGATCTCATGGTTCATGAGTTTGAGCCCCACATAGAGCTCTGCATGAACAGTGCAGAGCCCGCTTGGGATCCTCTCCCTCTCCCTCTGCTCCCTCCCTGAAAAAAAGCCAAAATGTTGCTTGCCTGATTCATAACTTTAAACATCTGGCATGTGGGCCTTCAACTGTACTCTTACCCCAGGGTCTGTAAATGTTCAGGATAGGCTAGAGAGGAGGAAACAGACTGAGGAAGAATTTAGGAGGTTGACTGGCCACCACCAGGAGGCCAGTTAATATACTGAAGTTCTCACTGTTTTCTGACCCAAGGAACGCTTACTTTTCTGGAAACCGATTTTGTACTTGGAGGGGGAAAGAATGCGTCCACCATCTAATAATGGGACTAGCAGGAGACAACTGTGTCACGCAGTAGAGGAACATCAGAAAGTGTCTTAGAGATGGAGGTGGAACTTGAGTAATGGACTCACGGGCAGTTGGGTTACTGGGGAGGAGTGACAGAGAGATAGATTCACAGTTGCCCAATGTGATCCATATTACTTTGGATTCCAGATAGAAGATATGGAAATCAGCCTGCCAAACATTCACTACTTTAATATTGACATGTCCAAAATGGGATTGATCAACAAAGAAGAGGTAAGAGAACTTTAAAAATATGTAAAGAACGTCTACCCTCCTACCCCTGCACCCTTACCTGTCTTTATAAAATTGGGATGATAATATCACCAACCAAAACTCTTAACAGCTGTTGCTTTTGGAATATTTATAGTTGCCACTGATTAGAGTCCTCTTAGATTCTGGGCCTTTCAAAACCTGGGGCTGGAATGCCTTAGAGGTGGATGAATGATTATGGAGGAGGGTTGGAAGCTAGAGAGATTAAAAGACAAAGAAAGAACAGAGTGTGCCAGAGGAGACAGCTCGGAGATGTACTTCGAAAAGTGCCACACAGGGTCACAGCTTTGTTATTCTTCCATCATGAGGTAATAAAGAGAAAAAAAAGATTCTATTTCCCTTCTTTAATCATCTTTAACTTTTGACTAAGTAGTCAATTTAAGTAGCATATAAACAGAAAATGTAAACAGAAAGAAAGGAAGACTGTTTCCAACTGTAATTATAGAAAGCAAGATGAGGGGGTGCCTCCGTGGCTCAGTCGTTAAACATCTGACCCTTGATTTTGGCTCAGGTCATGATCTCATGGTTTGTGAGGCTCTGCACTGATGGCATGGAGCCTGCCTGGGATTCCTTCTCTGCCCCTACCTCACTTGCATGCTCTCTCTTTCAAAAATAAATAAAAAGAAAGAAAGAAAGAAAGAAAGAAAGAAAGAAAGAAAGAAAGAAAGAGGGAGGGAAGGAAAGAAGGAGAGAAAGAAAGAAAGACGAGGAAATGCACTTTTTGAAAGGAAACCTTGTTTTGCAAAAACACCCTGACTTGTTTTAAGCCATGGCAGAAGGTTAAACCAAGTGTGTCTGACTAGACAGCCTGAAGTAGTGTGTCCTGGGAGATTGGAACTGTCCTTCCCCTCTTGAGCCATTTTCAGAATGGTAGGATTTCTCTATTCCTGTTTCTGTCCTGCAAATTATGTTAATGGGCTCCATCGGGCTGTGCTACCACAGCCGTAGGTGGAGGCTGGGGACCAGCACTGGGAAACAAAGGCTTAGGCGCCTGGGATAGCTTCTAGAGAACTGCGAGTCACAGAGGAGAGCAACATTGATCCCAGGTCCTGTTCATTCAACTGAACAGGGAGGCAGCATCATTTATGTCACTGGAAGGAAAGGATGTCGATTATCAGAATACCATTAATTAGAATTAAAGCCCTTTAAAATAATTACCTTCTAAAGGGCAAGAGAGGGACCTGAAAGTAATCTTGGCCATGTCGACCAAAGGTAAAACAAATGGGCCCCAAACAGAAGAGGGTCAAGCTCATGACTGGAGCAGTGCTCAGCTGAGGAACCAGCAAAGAAACGAGGTCTCCTCAGGGCCCCCAAACACCTGTGACCTGCACTGATCCCAGCGCAAAGACGTGTCACAGGGCTTGCCAGGTGTGTCCCTATATCCAAGAAGTCGGACTTGCAGCTTCCTCAGCTCCCACCTGAAGCCTGCGTGGGGGCCCCGAGATGGGAAGGCCCAGATCCTTGGGGCCACGGGTCCGCGTGAAGGCACCTGAGAAGCTACACAAGTTGTCCTGACTCTGTGTCTGTGCTTTGGGGTTGGGGGGTGGGAGCTGCTCTCAGGCCCTCAGCCAGCAGGCGTGTACAGAGTGAGGGCAATGCATGAGAAGCAGGGAGTCAGGACGCACTGACAACAGCAGAGAAGTGACAAACGACAGGGTGGGAAGACAGAACATCTCTAAATTTACAGCTGTCTGAAACCACTTAGTATTGGGCTAACAGCCCTGAGGACCTCAGATGTTCCTGAAGGCGTGGTATGATCGCATTGGACATTGATAGGTGTTCAAAGTGAATTCTCAAGCAAAGGCCAAATTATGTTCACTACATTCTGTTTAAAAAGCAGAGATAGATAATGCATTTGAGAAACATTTATATCCCAGTGATTAAAACCTTTCAAACACTCTTAAATTTTCTGGACAATCAACTCATCCCTCCACTATTGCCAGAAAAATAAAGCATTACCCTGCTTAAAATAACTTGACTTTAGTGCATATACGTTTTCCTATTTAGTGAGTTTTTTTTTTTTTTATTTAATATTGATTCATAGAAAACAGGGGAGGTCTATTTTAATGCTTCTGAAGTTGCCATGTGGCTTTTCTACAGGTCTTGCTACCATTAGACAATCCCTACGGCAGAATTACTGGAACCGTCAAGAGGAAGCTGGCTTCGAAGCTGTGACAAAGTAGCTACCATCGCCAGGAGCCTACTCTCAATTGAGGATTTCCTTCAGCCTCTTGTGATGCTGGAAATCATAGCATGTAACCATGCAAATTTTCAAACTAGTATGTTGATTTATAGTGTTAATTTTCCTCCTGTATGAAAGAATTCTTCCGCTCCTAGCTCAGCAAGGTGTTTTGTGATTAGTAATTATAACATGCTTTATGGATGCAGTTTACTTTACAAATGCTACACGGTATTAGAACAGTCATAAATCAAGATTTCTTTTTAGTTGTCTTGTGCCTTCCTATCTTTGAGAAGCTTTAGAACCAATTCACTAAGAAAATAATCATGAATTAATGGATGTGTCATATCAATTACTTTGTGCACAAGTTCAAAAGTAAGCATTGTTTTCATCCTACTGATGCAAAAACTGCTTTTGGGCACTGCAGAAAATATAACGACAAAATCATCTTTTGAAAACTTTCACCATTGTGACTTCAATTAGACTGAATATTTGGATTTCTAAGAATGCTCTAGCATATGTATCACTGGGAATTTATTTATACTCTAAAAATACTTTTATAATCTTAATGTATTGGTTTTAGGACTTTTACAACTCTTAGAGAATATATAGTACACACTGAAAAAAAGTATAACTTATTTTTCTTTGAATAAGGTCTCACTTTGGCACAAAGAACCCATCTAATAAGTGCTGAGTCAATATACCAATCAATGAATCTACATATAGAAAGAAGAGGACACTCTATACAAATATCAGTGATGATGATTTCTAGATTGTGGGATTAGGAGTGATTTTTATTTTTTGCCATGTGCTTTTCTGAATCTTCCATATCTGAACATTTATTACTTTTATAATCAGAGAAATAAATATAATTGATGATTTAAAGATATATACAGACTTGACTGGTGATTATCTTTATATCAGTTGAGTAACACTATTTATATATATGTTATATATATATATACTATATATAATATACATATATGGTATATATCATATACCATAGAGCTTCATAAACTATAATTAAACTGTAATTTTAGAAACCCATGATGAAAACCTGTCCACATGAACATGGAACCTTCTTCCATTTAAAAAATCTACATTTATTAACTTTTTTAAATCTCCATTTTTATAAATGCTTACATATAAGTACTTAGTATTATTTGATAATTCTGCTTCATTCCCCTTTGTAATACTACATAAGCTAGCATGGTATAGTGTTTAATTTCACAAACTCACTTAAATCCTGGATCTACTTCTTTCTAGCTATATGATAAGTATCCTCATCTGTAAAATAGAGGTGAAATAGAATCTAACTCAGAGGTATTTCAAGCATCAAATGGGTTAATGTTTGTAAAGTGCTGTGATAATGTTTATGGCTGACACACAGAAAATTCTGTACGGGGCACCTCGGTGGTTCAGTTGGTTGAAAGTCACCTCAGGTCATGATCTCACGGTTTGTGAGATGGCTCTGTGCTGAGAGCATGGAGCCTGCTTGGGATGCTCTCCCTTTCTCTTTGTCCCTCCTGTGCACTCTCTCTCTCTCTCAAAATAAATAAATATTTTTTTTTAAAAAAAGAAATTTCTATATGTGTTTGTTAAATGAAATATCTTGCCTTCTTTTCGTGTGTTATTAGACCCAAGTAGAAAATCTTCTTTGGACTTTATGAGTGAGGTGAGAGATGGGAGGCCGGAGAAGAGCAAGCCCTAGAAAATGCTGGAAACCCCACACAAGCTAGTGCCTGCCGGGAAAGAAACGAGATAAGCAGGATGAAATAATATGATAAGGAAAGTTTTGTGCCACACTGAATACTCATGTTACAAAATGGGCTTCTATATCATGTCACTTGGGTGGCCAAATTGCTTAGTACATTTTATTCCTCTGCTGATTTGATAATCCTGTTTAAAGAGGAATTTAGAATTCAACATGATTTTTTCTAAAAACAAACAAACAAACAAACAACAAGAACAAAAAACGTAGGCCCTTCTTACTAGCTATTATCTTGGTCAGGAAAGTTTTAGAAACGCTGTATTTGCTTCAGAGAAGAAATTGATGTTAGAGCAGAATCCTTAGACGTTGTGGCCCGTTTTGAACATACATGCATTGTGCTTCTCCTGAGTCTTAAAACATTTATTGTAGTTGATTGCAAATGAGCTATTGGATGTTGTATCCCAGGTGTTATTTCCCAGGCAGGAGAGCCTGGAGTCTGAAATTTTCAAGGGCCAGAATCCTATTTTGTGAAGAATGTTTTCTTGTGCTTAAAATTGTAAATTATGCTGAAAAACAGGCTTTGGGTTTCACCCGGTTTTGTCAGTGCTGGCAGAGGAGAAGGCCAGCCTGAACTACAAACACCGGCCAGGTAATTTGTATCAAAACATTTTGTAATTTTGTTATAGAAGGCTACAGGCTCTCTGTTCCAGTTTTTCTGGGAACCCACTTGCTCTACAGTGCTTTCTCTTCTCTTCCCCCCATCCTTACCCCGGCCCATCTCAAGTACTTTCCTGGGGGAATAAAGCAGGTGACTCCAGCCCATTTGCTGCCTGGAGGCAGTTTGCCTGGCACCCAACAGAGCAGCTGTCATCTGGGGCTTGTGGTTTCAGCAGCCAAAATTCTAAGACTTAGTCGAAATCCTCTAAATTTCATCTCAGAACTTTCATTGAAACAGCCTCAGAAAATGCATTCCATTCCTTTTCCTTTTTAGTCAGACTTAAGTTCACACCTTTCTTCCCCTTTAGTAACCTGCTTTTTCTCCCTTTGTTCTCAATACAATATAAATCACTCTTTGGAAACAGTGTTTTTACTTGTTTGTTATTGAAACAGAATTTAGCTTTTTCAACCATGTGCAAAGATTTAACTACAGAAATCTGAACTTCTTTCTAACCTCCTAGGCCTCTGTTCAGAAAGAGCATTGATTTTTTTTTTTTTCCCTCCAGACTAGGGACTGGATGGACTTTGCCTTTTGGAGTCTCCTTTGCAAAACCTTTGTTTAACTTCTGCTTCCTTAGCTGCATTTTGGAGGAAACCAAAGCTTCTTTCTAAAGTCATGGATTTCAAGCCTTCTAACTCACTGGGTTCTTCCTGCTTCCAAATAATGGAAACTTATTCTCTTTGAATTTTTCATAGTCTTTGTTCCCATTTCTGTTAGAGTGCAGCTGCCTTTTGTTCTTCCATTTGCCTGGGCTCTTTTTCAGGAATTCTTAAGGTTTTTAGATTCTATGGATATCCCATTGAGAAAGAATGGCTATGGACCTTCTTCCCAGCAAAGTGCTCATTCATGCCTCTACAGGGACCTCAGTATCTGCCAAGGAGGTCATTTACACTCAATCCTTAAAGTGTAAAAGATTCCATTGGAAATTTACACATAAGGAATATATTCAAATAAACTTGGAAGGAAGGTACACTGATTCCCTTGTATGAGAAAGGGAAAACAGTGTGTTTAGGATAAAAGAGAAGGACCCCAGATACATAGGGGAAAAGACATTGTATGACATGACAGTGTTGTGAGTTTTACTTGAATGGTGGAGGGAGCGGTGACACATGTAACTCAAATTATTTGATTCTTAGAAAATCATAGAAATTGAATGCTGAAATAAACTTCTAGTTGGATTTGTTTATTTTACATAGGAGGCAATTGAACCAACAGAAGTTAAGAGACTGGTACAGGGTTTTACAGAAAAGTCAGCAACAGATCAGAACCCAGGTCTGCTAACCCATAGTCCAGGGTCCCTTTCCTCCTCCAATGTGGATCCATAGCTTCAAAGTTTTCCTTTTTAACTCTGTGTAAATTAGGCTAATGTTAACTTACTCCGCATTCTGCGTGCACACCATACAGAAGGTTGATGAATAACCTACAGACATTGGGGTAGCTAGGAGAAGTCACCTTAGCATTAAAAATTAATTAGGAAATCTTCCTGAATAGATAATTAAACAGACTGATGTCAACCTAATTGGCTCAAATTAATGAATGCAGATCTACTTAGATTTTTAAAATTTTATCTTTAAAATTTTGTTGATGTTTGTTTTTGACCCACATACATCTTCATTAAAATCACAGACGTATCAGAGGGCTCCCTTTCATTAGTCTCACAAAACCATTTTGAATGTCATTGACTGTTCATTTTGAATTAGGGATGAGATGTGTTTAGAATTCACCAAATGCCTCAACTAACTTAGGTCTTTGGGGACCAATAAAAACTTATATGCATTTTGCTCAGCATATTTCCCTTAACTCAGCATAACAATTTTTCATGGAGCTTAAATAATGCAAGTTTTTTTTTTCCTTTTATGTGCCCTTATGAAGATAAAGTATCTAAAACCACCCCAAATCCAAGGACCTAAGAAAGTAATTATCTTTTAGCAGCATTAGAATGTATCAAATGAACAGTATTTGGACTGAGCATATGTTTGTTAATTCTGTGACTCTTCTGGGCTTGATATGGAGTGAGAGCATAGTAATAAAATCATACTTTAATGTACTTTTCCTGTTATACTAATATCTGTACTATGTACTCTTATTCAATTCTCCATCAGTCTTATGAGACTGGTATTATGGAAGGGTTGCTACTTTCCCCACAGCATCCATCCTCCTGTCTTTGTGTAGCTGAATACTTGGCTATCTGAAATAAACACTACAGTTCCCAATCTCTCCTATAGCTAAGTATGGCCAAATGATTGAAGTTCTTGTTACAGAGATATGAGTATTAGTGCTGGATGCAACTTCTCAAAACAGGTACCCTTCTTTCCTTCTTGGCTGGAATACAGTTGTGATAAACGATGCTTAAGCAGCCATCTTGGACCACATAGGCAGCTATGTATTGAAGATGGTGGAGGAACACGCTAGGAGAAGACTGAGACCCAATGACTGCGGGGTGGCTGTCCCGATCCTGCTCTGCTTACTTTCAGACCTCACATATACAGTAGGGAAATCTTATTTGTCTAAGTCATTGTTATTTAGATTTTCAACCGAAACCAGCCCTAAATGGTATACTTGAGCTGTTCTGTCCCAATGGCGACGTGCTGTAAGTATGAAATGTGCAGTGGCTTTTGAAGATGTGTTTTATTATTTTGTTCTTTATTTTTATTTTTTTTAAGTTATGCATCCACTTGAAAGGGCATTCCTTTTTTTTTTTAAGTTTATTTATTTATTTTGAGAGAGAGAGAGAGAGAGAGTGAGGGAACAGCAGAGAGAGAGACAGAGAGAGAGAGAGAGAGGGAATCCCAAGCAGGTTCCACACTGTCAGCGCGGAGCCGGACCCTGGGCTCCGACTTATGAACCTTGAGATCAGGACCTGAGCCAAAACCAAGAGTCAGGTGCTTAACCAACTGAGCCACCGAGGCGCCCCATAAATGTATTTTTAAAAGATTGTAAAGTATGTCAATAATTTTGGTATTGTGCATGGAAATGGTAATATTTTGGATATGTTAGATGATTTTCCTGCTCCCTTGTGTGACCACTAGAAAATTTCATAAAAAAATGTGACCGCTAGAAAATTTTAAGTTACACATGTGGCTCACATTATATATTTATTGGACAGCGCTGACCTAGTGTTGCTTTGCTCTGTGTCTGTAGCTGCAGTAGAGAACAGGTGAAGTACCTGAGGCTGAGGGGAGCCATATAACTGCCCAAGTTCCCCTTTCAAGTAAATGGTGGGGCTGGCCTCAAGCTCAGGTCTATAGGAGCAGCCTCAGTCCTCCCACCCACTGCGGCATGGTGTAGATCAACCGATGTCATTGGGTTGCGGCACAAGAGAGGAACACAGACCCAAACACGAATTTATTTGTTTGTTTGCCTCTTTGTTTATTTATTTACTTATTTATATTTTAATTCCAGTGTAGTTAACATGTAGTGCCAAACACAAAGTCTGAAAAACAGGAACTGCTGGTTGCTTGAAGAGTTTTCCTGAGCGTCCTTCAAAATGTTTGTAATCGTGAGTTTTATAGTCTTATTTTCAAGTTGTGTATTTCCTGGCACAGAAAAGTAAGAGTGTGACCCACTGAAAAAGGAAATGAAGCACAATTTACCAAATGAGTCTGCTGTCTTTAATTTAGAAAGAAGACGTCTCACTTGCAACGTTGCCGTAGATGTCTCTGCCCCACAGATGACAGAGCTGGAGAATCTTGTGGAAGGTCTGTCCTTGCTGCTTTACCTGACTCTTCTGGAAACTTAAGGCCTCTAAGCTCTGTGATCTCAGATGCTTAGATGATAGCACATTCTATCTTGTGGCATACGTTCCCTTATTTTGTTGTTTATAGGTCTGGCTTCCCCAGGCCATGGCCTGATCCACAGCTACCAAGGGCATTCAGTATTATTTACACCTTAATTCACTGACCTCTTTCCCACCTCTGCTATGATAAAGGTAGTGGCTCTGCCCAGGCACCTCTTCTGTGGAAGTCCGGCACATTTTCCATTTGGAGATTGCCTGGCATCTCCAGCTTTCCGGATTTCTCCCTGAAGATAATGGTAGACAGGAAAACCCTGCACAACTGCGGTAAAGAGACATCAACCTAGCTATGTTCTTGTGGGTAGCCAAAGGCTTCTCTTGCTTTTATTCACAGGGTCCTCCATTATTCTGCCCCAGGGCTAGGCAAGATGCAACTCTTTTCTTGAGGTTTGAAAATATATAACACAGCCGCAGTCACCAAAGAATGAGATGTGATCGTTTTACTCTCTTTCTCTCTATGTAGAACGGCCACCACTGGCCAGCAATGGTACCCAAACCACTTAATTGCCTATGGAGCTACAGCATGAAGCTAACGAGCTGCTCATTACTGTACCCATTGCTCTCTCTTTCCTTCCTGTGGCTTGTTCCTGGTTTAGAAGCAGAATTAACAAGTTTTCTCATAAGAAGCATATCTGTCCTACAGCAGTCAGCTCTTTGAACATTTAACTTCATCTTCCAAATCATTACAAAAAACACTTAATGGCTCTGTGCCCAGGCCTGACCCCTGCAGATCCCATTTGCAATGACCGTCAAAGGCAGATGGATCACCACCAGTAAGTACTCTTTGCATTTGGCTTCCAAATATAGGAGTGGTTGGGCAACTGAGGGTCATTAGACTTTTCCAAATTAAATTCCTTCAAAGATCTATTTCTCTAATGCAACACAAGGACAGCATGTGCCCCTGACCGTGTATGCTAAGCTTAGAGAGACAAAATCCATGTTCTCATAGGGTACTTACTGAGGATAGAACGAGGAGACTGCCACCAACTGGTCTCTGAATATGAAGATTATTCAATATTCACCATGTCCATTAAGTATCAAAAATGACGCTCAAAGCTGCTGCACATTCCAGCTCAGTGTGTGCCACCTTGTTTTCTTTTCAACCAAATCTACTTATAAGCTCTAGTTCCTGAATTAATTTACTCTGAGGAGCCTCTCTGTGTGTTCTTTGCTTTACATCAGGGGTCTAAATTTCATATACCTTGTAATGAAAATGTAAAAGTGTGCAGTTGCTGGCTGTAAGGTATTAGGGAATTAAAAAGATTGTAATAAATTGGAGTTTTCAGGCTCACCTAGAAGACTGCAGATATAGTTGTAAGAACACAAACATACTGCACTAGCCAAAGGACAACATGTCAGCTTAGATTCCACTGAAAAGAGACCAGTTTGTGACCTTGCCTTTAAATCAATTCATTACACGTCCTTTGTAGAGTCTGAACCCGAGGCTCAAATGCGGGGTGGGGAGGAGAGGTGGAGTGGCAATTATTATTTTTTTTAAATCCTTCATGATTCTGATATCCTGTCTGCCCCTCTGGTTGAGAATAATCAAATTCAACATCAAACAATTCTCACATAAAACATATTGGCATCAAGGCACTCTCATTCCCATTTACGCTCATGAAGTGCTTCCCCACGTGTGTGTGTGTGTGTGTGTGTGTGTGTGTGTTTGCTCCTAGCTGCAGACCTGGATCACATTAACAGAAATCTGGTGTGATCGGAAAGGAATCAGCCGTTTCTGGTTTTACAGCTGTTTGGAGACAAAGGCTGCCTACCTGCTGAATTTCAAGTACTTCCAGCCTCTCCCTATGGCCTTGTTTTGATAACACCTCCTTTCCGTGAATTGGGGGGTGGGGAGAAAGCACCCTCAGTTATTGCCAAGGCACTTAGGCCAGCCCGTTGTAGGCCTTTATTCTGGGTGTAAGAGAGGCAGACTAATTTCCTAATTTTGCCTGAAAGCTGTCAACAGAGGGCTAAGAAATGAATTGATTCTTTTCAGTTTGCTTTTCAATTAAGATATTTTCCTTTCCTTTTTTTTTTTTTTTCTTCATGACAAGCATTTATAGAGCAGTCCAGGTCGAAAGCTTAGTTGAGTTAGGTTGGGGTTAGTGAACAAGGCGACTGTGATAAAAGCATCCAAAGACTGCATGGAGTGTAATCCCAAGTTCAAATCTAGAGAAAAATACAACTAAAGACATACTTTCATTTGCTCAAAATATTCAACTGCCAGCTGACAGTGGCGATAGGACATTGTCCTTTAATATCCCTTTTCCCATATTGGTAGGATAATGGCACTTTTGAGTTTTAGTTGGGCCCATGGGCTCTAAGAGTATCTCAAGCCTCTCTTCCAGCTTAGTATGACACTGTGACTGAATTTTGGACAGCAAGATGGAAGAGGAAGTAATATGTACAATTTCTTGGAAGTTCCTTAAAGGGAGAAGGTGTCTTCCTTTCCCTTTTCTTCTTCCTGCTGGTTGGAAGTCAAATGGTGATGGGGGGAGCTGAAGCAGCCATCTTGGGCCATGAAAGGATTCTGGGAATAAACAGCATGCATGATGGAACAAAGAGGTAGGAAGAATGTCTGACATCATAGAGGGCTGTATCATCTCTGGTCCCCCTGGCTGTACATTTAAATGAAGAGAAGACACAACCTTCTGTCTTGTTTACATTACCTGGCAATGTGGGGGTGAGAGTGGGGAGACAGTTTTTCCCCCCATTGGTATAATTTTTTTTATTTATTTATTTAAATATGAAATTTATTGTCAAATTGGTTTCCATACAACACCCAGTGCTCATCCCAACAGGTACCCTCCTCAATACCCATCATCCACCCTTCCCTCCCTCCCACCCCCCATCAACCCTCAGTTTGTTCTCAGTTTTTAAGAGTCTCTTATGTTTTGGCTTCCTCCCTCTCTAACCTCTTTTTTTTTTCCTTCCCCTCCCCCATGGTCTTCTGTTAAGTTCCTCAGGATCCACATAAGAGTGAAAACATATGGTATCTGTCTTTCTCTGTATGACTTATTTCACTTAGCGTAACACTCTCCAGTTCCATCCACGTCCCTACAAAAGGCCAAATTTCATTCTTTCTCATTGCCATGTAGTACTCCATTGTGTACATAAACCACAATTTCTTTATCCACTCATCAGTTGATGGACCTTTAGGCTCTTTCCATAATTTGGCTACTGTTGAAAGTGCTGCTGTAAACATTGGGGTACAAGTGCCCCTATGCATCAGTACTCCTGTATCCCTTGGGTAAATTCCTAGCAGTGCTGTTTCTGGGTCATAGGGTAGATCTATTTTTAATTTTTTGAGGAACCTCCACACTGTTTTCCAGAGCGGCTGCACCGGTTTGCATTCCCACCAACAGTGCAAGAGGGTTCCCGTTTCTCCACATCCTCTCCAGCATCTATAGTCTCCTGATTTGTTCATTTTGGCCACTCTGACTGGTGTGAGGTGATATCTGAGTGTGGTTTTGATTTGTATTTCCCTGATGAGGAGCGACGTTGAGCATCTTTTCATGTGCCTGTTGGCCATCTGGATGTCTTCTTTAGAGAAGTGTCTATTCATGTTTTCTTCCCATTTCTTCACTGGGTTATTTGTTTTTCGGGTGTGGAGTTTGGTGAGCTCTTTATAGATTTTGGATACTAGCCCTTTGTCCGATATGAGACAGTTTTTTTTTTTTTTTATTACTCACAGCCAAATCTTTTCTAGACTCATACATAAGTTATCAGGTGGATACACAGAAGCATGGCTGGGACATTTGCATGCTATCCCTTTGAGGCAGAGAGGGTTCAAACATCATTACTATTTCACTTGTGGGAAACTCCTGCAGGGAGGTTAATTCAGTTCTTCATCCCATCTTCTATTGGATCCCATGTTCCTTCCTTCCCACCTGGGTCTCCAGCAGGTGCACCTCTCACTTTTTATCACTACCACTCCTCATAATACTTAACTAAGTTCTGCCTTTTAGTTTTACATGCTTTGTAGACTGTGAGAATGTGGGGATGGAAAATGTCTCTTTTGCAGCCCCTTCTCCCACTTATGCAAAACAAAGCATAATTTAAATTTCAGACACTCCATAAACTCCATAACAATTAATTTGGAAGGCATTTTGAACCCCACCCATTATACCACTTCCCATGTTTTTGTTTTTGTTTTTTTTCACTCTCATCTTCAGACTTTCTGGTCTTTAGAGAAATGATCTTTGCAGGGGACTGAATTATAACACTATCTAAAATAGTGGCCCTCAACTTGAGGAGGGGGAAGACAGAACTTCAGGGAGTCCATCAACTCTGCAAAGTTTTATATGTGGGAATATGAACTTTGGTCTGGAGGGAAAGTACATGGCTTTCATCCAAATTTCCAGAAAATCATGACCCTCAGTGGCCTACAGAAAAAAAAAAAAAAACTTTGGCTAAAATGACACCTAAAATTGGTTGTTGGATGGGGGTAAGAGAAGGAACAAGGCCTATTTGGACAATGTAATTCATAAAGAAGGTAAACCCACAAACAAATCTAAATGTTTTATAAATCCAAAGTTGCTTTTTTTTTTTTTTTAGGCTTAACTTTCTTTCCATGGTTTTAAGGAATGACCTTAATCCTTAATCCCAACTGAAGAGGCAACCAAACAGAAAAGATCAAACATACACTGGGAATAAACCGAAGCAATGCTTTATTGTGACCACAAAGCACCAGTTCACCAAGGCATTGACACACAGAGATTTGAACCAATGTCTCTTTGAACAGAGATGTAGCAAGCCCACTTTTTCAAGTTCTTAAAAACAAGTACTCAAACCAAGAATCCAACAGAGCATCAGAGCAATTAAAAAAATATTACACCATCATGAAGGAATATATATAAAAATACTCTGTACTAGTAACAAGGCTTTTTGATCTATAACTCTTGGCAAATTCCTTCAGAAACAAATTCGTATAAATACAAACCATAAAGTGAAAAAATGTTTTCTTCTTCGGAAACAAAGAGCCAATTTGAAAGTAAATCTATGCAGAAAATACCGTTACCCCCTATGAAAGAAGCTGAAGATGGAGGGACATCCCGAAGACACAACAGAGTTTCTCTTTTTCAGAGGTTCTGCTCCTGTAGGGGCCATGACGCACGGTCGTCTCAAACATCGCAGTATATCCCAGTGAAACCTTAATAAGGTCAAGTGGAGGACCCTCTATAAAAAAGGGTGTCGGCAATTCCATCCAAATAACACAAGCTCTAAGGAGCAGAGGAATTCAAGGGAGACAGCAATCTTTCTTTTCTCCCCTTCCCCCAAGTGTTCTTGTTTTTAATCTCCCTACATCTGTAACCCAAAAGATCATTCAATTCAATCCTTTTTCAAGGATTCTGGGAAAGCAATTTGTGAAGAAAATCCCTTTGGTGGGGAGGGGTGTCTAATCATGTCAAAGATCACTCAATTTGACAAGATCCACCAGGAAAACCATCCTGTCTATAAGTTATCCTTGCTCCTCCTGGCTGAATTCAGGTCAGCCGATGGATTGCCTAGTCTATCCAATAGGATAACGTTTCATTTGACTGAAATTCTTTACATATACACATGTATGTATTCTGTTTACAAAGTTTCATCACATGAAACTAAATTATGTCATTATGTATTTTTTGAGGTCTAAGACCCCAACTTGACTGTACTATGAAGAGTGGTTCTTTAAATGCTTTGTCTGCAGAGGTTTAACATGATACTCGTAGATTTTCAGAGCAGGCCCCAGTTTTAACTGAAGTCCTGTCAACACGTCATTTCTTGTCATCAATAGCAGGGATTTTCCATCAATTTCCTACAATGGAAGCAAAGGATGAAAGCAACATGTAAGTCCAAATCCAAAGTTCAAAAGAAAAGACGTATTGATTGTCTCCAAGCTAAAAACATTACTTTTTTATTTATGCCAAATGGAAAAAATGGACTCCTCTATTTTTATGTTCCATCTTCCACTTTTATTTTTGGATTAAATGCAATCCATAGCTGATCTTGTTGTCAAGACCACATTGCTAAAGTTGCATCTTAAAAAAATGATGGCGGACTTGGTATGTATACTTGGTAGGGATCAAAGATATTGTTTCTGAAAGAGATAATGACACTTTCCATTTATAAAATATATTAAAGTTTATGCGGAATTTCTGTGTACTTAATTTCCTAAAACAACTATAAATTAGGACGGGCAGGGATTATCATAATTTTACAGGCAAACACAAGGAGCAAGGTGTGAAGATCAAGAAGTTAGGCAAAGGTAACAGGATTTGAACTCATCTGCCTACAGCCAAAGCCAATGTTTTTTCCATAACTCCTTTCTGTTTCGCTTGACACTTGCAAGTAAATATGTGTGGTATAGATGAACCAATGGGGCCATAGAGTCCTAGGTTTTCTGGAGTCTTGTTAATCACAACAATGGACAATGGAAAAATGATATACTTTCGGTGAACTTCTTTCCTGTCCTTTAAAAGAAGAATCATCCTGCCTCAACCCGAAAATCAACCTCTCATGTTGCAGGTCCTACCATGCTTCCTCTCAGTGGATCCTCAAGATTCCAAATAAGGTAGTGAGGGACAGGGCTCTGCCCCTGTTCTCTCGGAGTCCACTTCCCACACCCTTTAGGTACCCAACCAGAGTGTCCCGGAGACCACAAAGCTTGGAGGTGAAATACAAACAGGTTTCCCATCAAAGACATGAGGATCCCAAATACAGAAAATGGTTTGGAACTTTTGGAAAGAGATCACTGAGAAGGATGCTGAATGCCACCTTATTTTGGTTACTTTTTATTGTGGGGACAAGTGAGCTGGCTCTTAGGGGACCTGGACCCAAGAGATGGACCAACTGTGCATGTTAGGTAAGCTCTGACATGTCTGTACCCACCTCTCCCACTGATGGACAGACAAGGGGACATGGTGTATAACTGTAACTCTACAAAACTGTGACTCCTTCCTACACTGATCCCTAGAACTCCAAATTCCCTTGTGTTTTGCCAGACTGTGAAGAACATGTGCTTTGCACATCTCTGTGTGTGGAGAAACAGCACTGGGCTAGTGGGCTGACGAAACACTCACTTTGTGACCTGTAAATCCCTTCCTCCTCTGTCTCCTTGGTTGGCAACGTGGGGATTTGGGGTTTCTGACAGGATTCCATGAGATACTATTCTCGCAAATGCTTCCTGAGCTATAACTTATACAATCACTTGTCATTACTCCTCAACAGACCCATCCATGGTCCTCATGTCATTTGTCAACCACCTACCATGAACCAGAGCAGAAGGACAAGGAATTACTTATAACCGCTCTGTGGTGTTTTTGAACTCTGGAAACCCTTATTTTGCCGATTACTAGAAAAAAAAGATCTCACATTAATTTGTGAGAGACAACTATTCAAAAACATGGTGTATAAAGCAGTTAGTTGACAGGGCAAGAGTGAAAAATTAGATGAGGACATAGGAATAGACGCTAACCCTCAAGTATTTTCTTCTCCTTAAGCAGCTAGCAAGCCCAAAGACTGCCCCTCAGTAAAACCCGTAAGCATAAGAGTTTGCAGAAGAGCTTTTGACATGCGGAAACCACAGCAGCAGTTCTGAAGGCTCTGTGAGGTCACAGGAATCTGAATCACAGGTTCCTTCAAAGCTCGAAGTCTATCTTAGATTGACGGAGATGAACACTGATTCACTTGGAATGCTTTATAAACCAGCAAAGCCCTTCCTGCTCTCCAACTTTCCTTTGTTGTTAAATGACAACAAAGTATGAGCAAATGCTCATACTTAACTTTGTACATGTTTTAAACAGGCCTCAGGAAGAGATGACACTGCTTTCATTTCTACACAACAAGAAAACTTCCTCGACTAACTGAAAGTGAATTTTTTTTTTTTTTTATCTTTGCTGGCAAAAAACTCCTTCTACAACTCAGCATTTCCGTCAGAAGCCAAGTATGTCTGTGAAAGATGCTGAAATTTGGATTTTATTTAAGACAAAATAGAAAATCAAGTTTCATGCTCCAATTTGATTTTCCCTTTGTTCAGTAGCCACACTGAAGTTCACCTCACACTAGCAACGGTAAAAGAAAGCTCCATCTGGCAATACTCATTTTAAAAATTTGAAATGAATCTAACTCATACATACAACAAAACCTTCCTCTTAAGCCATGACTACAGCAGCTCAAATGAACGGCAGTGGAACACGACATAATGGGAACGTGAGCTTCCAGGTCAAGCAAACTGTTGTCCAAACCCTGTCTCCACAACTTACTGTGTGACCTTTGGTAAAGTAAAGGACTTGTCTTCCCTGAGCCCCGGTTTCCTCACTTGTAAAATGGAAATAAGCCCCTGAAGGATTCTAGAGATTAGAAATAAATCATTCATGGAAGGCACCTAGCACAGTGCCTGACATATGGGAGATTTTCAATGACTACCAAGTGGAAATGCAAAGGCTTTGAGAGAAACAGGATGTGTTCCAATTCCAAATCCATCTACTGCTTCCTTTCTGGAAGCGTGCTCCCTGCCTGAATGCTACCCGTTGCCAGAGGGATGCAGGCATATTCCCGTTCAACTTCAGAAAATTCGGTAAGATTAAAAAAGCTCAAAGACTACATCAAAAATTTTGTCTCATAAAAATTGCAAACACAGAAAAGTTCCTTGATTAAGGAAGCAAATCATTTGTTACATAACTTCTATAAAAGACTGGGATGCAAATGAAATCCGAATTTTGCCAGTCAGCATGGTGTACTAGAATGAGCATGAGATTGGAAACTGGAAGACAGAGTTTCTGATGCAGACTCCACCAGTAATTTTCCACAAGCAACCACTCCTCTATACCCCAGTTTGTTTATTAGTATAAATGAAGGGGTTGGAGTGTGACCAGATCCAGTTAAATAAATAAACATTAAAAAACATCCCATGATTTTGCATATACATCATGATTAAAGTCAAAACAAAGAGATAATTCACATTTTGGGATCCTGTTTACATTCCTGTGTTAAGGGATAATCATTTGTCAGTTTCAATGAAGCTTTGTACATTGCTTCCGTCTTCCTGAAAGAGTAACCAAGTACCTGTTGGGCAATAATATTCATGCAAAAAAAATGTCTGCATACTTAAGAAGCTCGAGCAAGTACTCTTGCATGGAAGTAAGGTTTAGAGATGATAGGTGTAAATTTCCAATGAGGGCAAGACCCTTGATCTAAAAATAAATGAGTAGGCTCCTTAGATGTTACAGCTCAGTAGATAAGCATGTGTTTTAGAGTAAGACATTATTTTATTGCTTATTAGGTGGGGCTGGGCAAGTTAATCTCTCTAAGCCTCCTTTCCTTATCTATATGATGGAGGGAAAGTAGCTACTGTATTTCACTGCTGAAAGGATTACTGCAATAACATACGTGAAGCAGAATGCCTGATACCTACAGAATACTCAATAAATGCTAGCTATTAAAAAAAGTATATAAAAAAATCTTAACCCATTTACTGTTCACTCTTTCTCTCTGCGAACACTAATCTACACCTTGATAGCTTTTTCAGTTGAGCCTAATTGTGATATGGTCCGTTGGAAATGTATGGGAAGAAAGATGAGGTGGGAAGAGAAAAGAGAAAGAGGCTAGGAAGAGAAAAAGAGTGGCCGTCAAGCAAGAGGCAAACCGGTTAATAGCAAGGAAGGACAAGGAATAAGTCAAAGAGAAGTCAATGGGCTTTATGATGGTGAGACCCTGCAACTAACTCAGAAAGCCATATTTGTGGTGGTGGTCTCCACCCCCTATACAGTGGAGAGGAAATGAAAGCTCAGTTTAGACCAACCAGAAGACCGGCTAGAAGCCAAACTCCGCTGCTTCCTAGTGTCTTGCATTAACATCTGGCCCATTATTTCTTTCCTCTGGGAAATGAGAGGTTTGCACTAAGCTGGTTTCTGTCCATTCTGCTTTAACACACTCTCAGATTCCAACTCTGTCTTTGATACGCATCAGACTCACCAGCCTTATAGGGAAGTCTCCCCGTGAAAGAACAAAGCACAGACTCCTTACCAATGACGTGGAGGAATCTGATGAAATAGGTTTCCTTTTTCCACTTCGGTCTTCCCCCTCACATTTTCTAGAACTTTCTTTGTAACAACTCTCTTGCCATTCACTATCTGGCTACAAGTGGTGACCAGTCTGAAGTTTCCCATTCCACTGCTTACAAAGGGTAAAAATGTTTCAGAGGAAGGGGGACTTGTTCTGGAGCCCAGGGATACAAACGTGGAAAATCCTGTGTCCAGTATGGGGGTCACATCAAAGAAGGAGGAGTGGAATCTTCTGGCCCTACCCATATGACCAGTGGAAAAATAGTCCCATGAGAAGTGGTCTTTGTCTTCAAAGACATTTTGAAAGCCACAGTGTGGCCTCTCAAACCATGGTTCCTCTTTCAAACAGTTTTTGTCCCTGCTGAAGTCCCCTTTATCTTCCATTTTGATGCGGTTTCCTCTGGACTTGTCATAGTTGTTGCGTTTCTTGGCATCAGACAAGACCGCATAGGCTTCTGCTACTTGTTTGAATTTCTCTTCAGCTTCCTCCCTGTTTTTTGGGTTCTTGTCTGGATGTACCTGAAGAGCTAACTGGTGGTAAGCCTTCTTAATATCAGAAGGGGAAGCATTTTGAGGCACTCCTAGTACTTTGTAGTAATTCACCATGTTTCTTTAAAAGACCTTTCCTTTCCAAGACACAGAGTTTGTTTTCAGAAGAATTTCCATATAATTTTGGAAAGGAATATGGTGAACTACTCAAGTCTACACCAAGACCGTTTGAATCTCATCACATGGTTGTTGGGACAAACTTTCCTCTGGGGAAGAAATTCCTCTTTGGTGTCCTCTACAATTCCACCCTCTCCATCGGCCCTGATCCTGCAGCTCAATGTGGGGGAGTGACTATGAGCTCAACATTATCAGCCAATGACTCCCAGCTGATGCTGTGCTTGCCTTGCATTCCTATTGGTGGAAAATTTGAGATGGATAATATACATATTAGGAAGACTTCACCTAGTTTAAGAAACCAACACTGAGCAGCTTGTCTACAGGAAAAACAAAACAAAACAAAACAAAACAAAAAACTGTTTATGTGGCTCAGAAAGAAGTCTACCTTATTTGTTAAAGTAATAGTCAGAACCAAAACGGGTCTTGACCTTAAATCAGAAACAAAATCCATTTTGGCTCATTGTGAGGGCTCATGCCTTCAGTGACTTAATGAGTATCTCTGTGTTATTTAATATTTGCTGCTGGCACAAAGTGGGTGATAAAGGAGCTCTATTAAAAAAAAAATCTTGTACACATTTCTGATGAAGGAAAAAGAATGAAACTCACTTCATCAACTGAGGAAACTGGGTTACAGAGATGCCTGCCTAGATTTAAAACAAAACAAAACAAAACCCAGAATAGATATAAGGAACAGAATTAGAAGTGAAGGCTTCCCATGTATGGTCAGATAAGGCTTCTTCACTTCAGCTATCTTTTAAAGTTAGCCTTTTTGAAACTTATCTCTGGACTTAAAAACAAAACTAAGTAGCAGCATCACAACAGGAAATGCTTTAAAAAATGACTTCGAGGGGCGCCTGGGTGGCTCAGTCGGTTAAGCGGCCGACTTTGGCTCAGGTCATGATCTCACAGTCTGTGAGTTCGAGCCCCGCATCAGGCTCTGTGCTGACAGCTCAGAGACTGGAGCCTGCTTCAGATTCTGTGTCTCCCTCTCTCTCTGACCCTCCCTCATTCATGCTCTGTCTCTCTCTGTCTCAAAAATAAACAATAAAAAAAAATTAAAAAAAAAAAATGACTTCGAGGCTCAAGTGTAGCAAGGCCTGTTGGTGGCTCTTTTTTCCAGGACACACAACTACACATTTCTCAAGATTTCCTTGCAATGTGGTATGACCATGTGACCACGTTCTGGCCAATGACAGATGAAACAATGATGTGTTTCTATGTGCACCTGGCCCATAAAACCGCCTACGTGTGCCCCTCCTTGCACCTTACCTTTATGCCAACTGGATGTCAATGCCTGGATGATCCTGATCTTGCTGAAGATGACAGAGCCTCCATCAACCTGGGTTCTTGAATTATAGTGAAGGAGAACACTCCCAAGACCACCTTGGACTATTTACATGAATAAGAAACAAACTTCTACTCGGGGTGCCTGGGTGGCTCCCCGAGTCGGTTAAGCCTCTGACTTTGCCTCAGGTCATGACCTTGAGGTTTGTGGGTTCAGGCCCCACATTGGGCTCTGGGCTGACAGCTCAGTGCCTGGAGCCTGCTTCAGATCCTATGTCTTGCTCTCTCTCTCTGCTCCTCCCCTACTCATGTGCGTATACGTGCGTGAGCTCTCTCTCAAAAAAATGAATAAACATTAAAAAAAATTTTTTTAAAGAAACAAAATTCTATAATTATGCCATGACACGTTTTCATCTACTTGGGACAGCAGTTAGTAGAATACACCATTTCTACAACTTCACCTTTACTTCTAGAACCTTCTATAATGTCACTAACCAGAAGACTACAAAACCCTGCAACACTTAAAAATCTAAAATTCTATCTCTCACTCCTCACTCTCATTACACCCACTTTCACATTTCAAATCCACTTTTTCCAAGGTTATGAGTCTCCTTCAGGCTCTTCCTTTGTATCAAGTCTGCACCCCCTGGTTGGCACTGGGAACCATTCTTTTATATGCCCTCTCAAACTGCCCTCTTAGGCTATTAGCCATCCACTGTGCCCATGCCACAAGCACCCCATCCAGGAGCAGTGTAGCAATCCAGCTTCTCTGACTCCTATACCTGGTGCAGCTGGGAAAAAAAAATCAAGACGCTGTGAAGATGAAACATTAGATGTGGGCACTGTGCCGGTCTCAGCTGGGTCAGTAAAAGTCCTCAACAGTTCTGGGTATCCTCAATCAGATCTCTCTCCCATTCCCCATGGTGGTCGCTCTTAATGGTCACTGCTTTCCTCTAGTTCCTTACTAAACCTCTCCCCGTCCTGTCCACTCCAAGCACAGGAGCTTGTCTCTTGTTTAGCAAAGGAAATAGAGACTGTCAGGAACTCCCTTACTGTCCCTGGGGACAAGGGCTATCTTAGCTAGATCGGTATACATCCTCACCTATGTCCCTGGAGCACAGGAAGGATAGAGGAAGAACAGGAAGGACAGGAGAAGATATCCCTGTCTTGCTCAGAATTAATCCCTTCATATTCTTTTTAAAACAACAAAATAAAATATCTGAATATTTTATCGACCAAACTGAATGAAGTGAACCATGTATATTATGGCCGACATTACATTTTATTATGGTAAAATATATGTAACAGCAAGTAGGCCATTTTAATGAACTGTTTTTAAGTGTACAATTTAGTGGCATGAATGTATTTACAATGTAGTGAGATCATCGCCACCATCTATTTTCTAAACTCTTCCATCACCTCAAACAGAAACTCTATTAAGCAGTAACTCCCTCTGCCCCCAGTCCTTAATAGCCCCTAAGTTGCTTTGTGTCTCTATGAATAATTTGCCTGTCTTAGATATTTCATATAAATGGAATCATACAATATTTAATTGGTTTACTTCACTTAGGAGAGTGTTGTCAAGGTTCATCCATATTGTGGCATGTGCCAGAACTTCATTCCTTTTTATGGCTGAATAATATTCTGTTGTATGTATATACCACGTTTTGTTTATCCATTCATCTGTTCATAGACACCTGGGTGGTTTCCACCTTTTGGTTGTTGTGAATAATACTGCAGTGAATATTTGTGTACAAGTATCTATTTGAGTCCCTCTTTTCAATTCTTTGTGGGGAATTATTGAGCCATATGGTAATTCTATGCTTAACTTTTTGAAAAGCTACCAAACTTTTCTACAGCGGCCGCATCATTTTATATTCCCACCAGCAATACATGAGGGTTCCAATTTCTCCTATCCTTGCCTTTCCATACTCTTTGATCTCATCCTTTTCCTTATCCTCAGGGAGTTTGCTTTATTTAACTGTCCTCAATTTCATTGAATTTTAACCTAATTCTTTTGGCTACTTTCCTGCATGTAAATAAGTTTGAGTGTCTCCTCTCTCTGAAAAGAGCTCTCATGTCTATATACTACCACCACCCCTACCCCCACCTACTGGTTCTACCTCCACTTGCCTATCTCCTGTTCATTCCTCAGCTTGGAGGAAAGGGTCCTCCACCTCAATAGTCACCAATACTCCCCCACCCCCAACTCCACTGAAACCCCACCATCATTCGCAGACTCCACTGGGGCTTCACCTTTTTGAGGAATTTGACCTTGTCAATCATTTCATTTTTCTTAAAACTTCCTCCTTCATTGGTTTCTGTACAACCCCTCATTACTGGTTCTCTCCTCACCTCCCTGATTTCTTTCTCAGTTGCTTTTCATAGTTGCCTTTTTTGTCCCAACCATTAAAAACCTTGGTGTTCCCCAGGGTGCTGACCTTGACCTTTTTCTCCCCCCCTTCTATATGCCTCTCTCATTCTCATCCTTCTTATGACTGTTGATGACCTCATATCTCTGCCCCTAGGTCTTACTCTTCCCTTGAACCATCTGCTAGATATGTCCACCTGGAGGTACTACAGGCCTTCAGATTTAATGTGTCCCAAACTGTGCTCATTTTAGCCCTTTTACAACTTACCTCCCACAAACATCCTAGTTAATGGCACCACTTTACAACCCACCCAATCTGGAAACTTGGCAGTCACCCAAGCCCCGTTCTTTGCCATCTGTGGGCAGTGAGCTCGGTCTTGGGTTACAGCAGAGAACAGAGATGGGACAAATCTTCATCCTCTATTGCCAATGATCCACTAAATTCTTCTGGCCATCTTCCCATATTTTCGAAGCCATCT
Organism: Panthera uncia; assembly: GCF_023721935.1. Taxonomy (NCBI): domain Eukaryota; kingdom Metazoa; phylum Chordata; class Mammalia; order Carnivora; family Felidae; genus Panthera; species Panthera uncia. Next base: position 35,017,298 of record NW_026057585.1, read on the forward strand.
TTTCCTTTCCCCAGTGGAATTATTACAGCCAGCTTTCCCACCTTCCATCTAGTTGTCCTCCAAGCCACATTCCACATTGCCACCAGACTGATCTTTCAAAAACACAAATCTCATCCTGGCACTCACTTCCCACTTAATATCTTTCCATGGTTTCCCAGTGCCTTTCAGGTCAAGTCTTCCATCTGCCAGGCAAACCAGACTGTCTGTACCCTGGACCCCGGTTTATCTTTCAGGCTTATCCCTTGATGTTCCCTGCTCCACACCTCTAACTACAAGGTACTTGGAATTCTCAAGATAAATCATACTTTTCTCGTGTCCTCATGCCTTTGTATTTGATCTTCCCCTGCCAGGAATATTCTGTGCTTCCTTCAAATGGTTCCCACACCTACAATCATTTCAGGTGGTTTGTTAAAGTAAAATAATACTTGTAATGATGAGCACTAATTACTTCAACAGTTTTATATTTATTTTAATAAGCCTTAGAAAAAGCTACAATAACTATTGAAACAACTGAACAAGTGAATGAGACAAAGAAGCACCATGAATGTACCTGGCTATGTGATAATGTCTTATAACTGGTCTCATTTCAAATAAATGACTTCAACAACCATTTGGGATTTTGGGTTTATAGAAATATATTCTATTTCAATCAAAAATTCAAATGGTTTCTTCCTTATCAGTTTTGCTTTCAATTCTCTTGGCTATTTTCTTATTGTTAGCGTCATCCACTGACTTTTTAACTATTTCCCCAATATTGGTGGACTGGAAGGACACAGCGGCAGAATCTGAGTTGCCACTTCCTCTGTTGATTATGTTATAAAATATTTTAAGCATTTCAGGAGCCTTCAACTGTAAAGAAATACCAGGTGTCAAAGCACCTTAAATATTTTCAGTAGTTGGTATTATAAAATGCTTAAAAAGTAATAAAAGTGATTTCTAATTTGTGGGGACTTAACTAATCTAACTCAGAGCTGAATGTACCATGGACCTAGTGAAGCTTAACTTTTGCCTTAGTAATTGTGTATTCATATTTCCTAATTTTTCTCCACAAGGAGGGCTCTTAAAATTGTAGAAAGCTTCCCAAAACCTAGATTGGTCCTGGGTCTAGTTAGAAATATCCACCAGAATCACTACAGTTGAAATCCATCTGGCAATGACTTCGGCCACTATGCTCAGAGTTGCTCTGATTGGTCTCCCTACTTGACTGCTCCATTTGGAAATAATGTTATTTGGCAATTCGTAGCAGTGAGAATTTGTATTCATATTTGTTAAGTCAGTGGCTTCAGAAAGTTAGCAAATAGCCATCTGAAAAGAAATGCATTCCAAATGAATGGTTTAAACAACAGTTGGGCATTTCAGAGTAAAATACTGCTCTTAGTCATGTGGTTTGGGGACAGTGAGGAGATAATAGAGTAAAATTAATTTGTCACCATGAATTGCACATTACATTGTTATGATACTCTGAGGAAAAAAAAATCTCAGTGATACATATTGTTCTAGAAACAGAATCACCGATGTTACTCACTTGTAAGCTTGAGGAACCTGAACAATAGGAATTATAGGACACTGATTGAGTGGTAGACTGCTGTCTTCCAACTCCTTCATATATAATGTGACTATGTGAGTCAGACAGACAAAGACACGGAAGTGCAGTGACTACATGACGAGCGGCAGAGCTGGCTGTGACCCACATGAGGGTCCAGTCTGAGTGGTGATGAACCGGACTGCCAGAATTCCTTAAATGGCAACTAAAAGCACTGTCAATAGAAATGGCTTCACACCGGAGAATGGTGCTCATTTAGCCTTCAGAGTCTGACAGAGTAAACCTTATCCTAAATGTTCTGTGAGGAAAGCGGAGATGCTTTTGAGTAAGATTAGTCAGAGGGTTCTCTTAAAAACCAATGCTAGGAAAGTAGAAGTCCTTTTACTTCATAAGTACCTTTGACTCTTGAAAACCAGGCAACTTCTATCTAAGGGCAAGTGCCATATCATCTAGTCACCAAAATTCAACACTGTATACCCAATATCTCAAGTGGTTTTGCGCTCTGTGCTGTGCATTGAAAGCATACTTCATCAAGGCCGGTTCTAAACTAATACCTGACTATTAACGCAGCAGCTTGAGCAATATTCTGCTTGTTTACATCAACATTCACTTTATAGAAACCTGTGTCCTAGAAAGGGCAGACTCTTCAGGATCCTCCAGTGATCAATATCAATCAGGAGAAAAGAAACTTGGAGTCATGACTCTAACTAAAACTCTTCACCACAGCATGAGAGATCTGTCTGCCAGAAGACACCTGGGAAAATAGTCACCACACCATGGTGTCCATAGGAAAGAGAGCACTGACAGAGTTGTCATCACTGTGTCCTCCACTAAGGACTCCCACTGCCTCCTGTTCTTACGGGTCAGTGAACCCTCTGGAACACTATGTTAATGGGGCCAGTGAACCAAGGAAGAGTGAGTGGTATCACTGGTCTTAAAGGGGACTGACCAGAACAGTAAACAACCTGAAACACACATACATTACTGACACTGGGTCATCCTGGGTGGGGCAAGGGGCTAGGCAGGGGCTTAGACCTTCCCTCCGGACAGTTCTTTTGGCTTACAGTTGTGACTTACGCAGAAGGGTCAAAACAATTTTACAGAAGAAAACTTGATAGAGATTACTGTACCAGAAGGAAACTTAATGGAAACCACTGTCATGTGGCAGTGCAATGTGTCTGCACAGGGAAAAGGCAGTCATGCAAAAATCACCAGCTTAACCAGATGCTTCATACCCCAGGAACATGGGACACCATTTCTGCCCTTTGGACAAACCTTACTCAATGGCCTGACATCTTCCAAGGAGGCATGCTTCTAGAAAGCCACATCTGTGTCTGGTTGCTACAGCAACAGAATATCCAGTATGGTACTGTGAGGCCATATCATGAAGATGGATATCTGAAAGTCAGCCCAGCTGAAGGTGGACATGTCTGGCATCAATGTCACTATTTTAGCCAGCGCTAAGTTCTGATCACAGTTCTGGAGGCTGGGAGTGCTCACAGTGCCAGCATGGGCAGGTCTTGGTGAGGTCCTCTTCCTGGCTGCCAGGCGGTATCCTCTTGCTGTACCCTCACATGGCAGAGAGAGACAAGCGAGCTTTCTGGTATTTTCTTTCCAGGGCACTTATCCCATCACGAGGGCCCTATGCTCATGACCTCATCTAAATCTGATTATTTCCCAAAGTCCTCCTAATACCATCACATTGGGAGTTAGGGTTTCAACATATGAGTTTTGGGAGGGGGCACAGACATTCAGTCCATAACAGTCGGCCATGAAACTAAGCTCCCCACATTATTGACAACTGTACTATCCTTTCCAGACTTGCTCTTTCCAAAGTGGTTTAGAGGGTACTCTCCAGTCCTGTCCTGCTACTGTCCAATGGCAGGGCAAAGCTTTCCCCCAGGAGATTTCACACTGTGGCGCTTCTTATTGTTTCTTAGCTGCTGAGACCTGGAAGATGTACCTGGAAGGGACATGCGTTTGGGCTGGGGGTGGTCTCAGTTTTCCCATCTAGGATGAACTTGGAGAGTGACTGCTGACTTTTGAGATTCACTGCAGGAAGATCCTTGGAGGTGAAACATGAATCCTTCTTCTTCTTCTTTTTATTTTTTATTTTTTAATGCTTATTTATTTTTGAGAGAGAGAGAGAGTCCAAGTGGGGGAGGGGCAGAGAGAGAGGGAGACACAGAATCCAAAGCAGGCTCCATGCTCTGAGTTGTCAGCACAGAGCCTGATACAGGGCTTCAACCTATGAACTATGAGATCATGACCTGAGTCAAAGTCAGACGCTCAACTGACTGAGCCACCCAGGTGCCTCAACATGAATCCTTCTGAGACATGATGATGGAAGAGGCAGGCTAACATAGTAAAGGATCCTGATCCTCAGTTCTCATGGAAATCACAGCAGCTACTTGTCTTATCAGCGGGGCCTGACCAGTGATTCCCTCCTTTCCCTTCTTCTACCTCCTTTAATGAGAGGAGGGAAGATGACGATAATTACACGCAGGATGAAGATGGGGATTACTTCCAGAGAATAATTCAAGGCAGACTCTTTCCAACCACCCTTCCATGAGAATGAAGGAACTCGAGCTTCTAGACCATTTCTCAGGCTCCTGAGTTGGGTTCAGCACAGTAGCAGGATGATGCCCTTTCCCCCTTGAAGGACTTCTGAATGAAATGCTTTGGGAGAATTTGTTCCCTTTTGCCTCCCGGTGTTGCTGGTACCACAGTGATGTCATCCTTGGGAGAAAGGGCCTGCTCCTGGGCCAAGCTCAGAGCTGGCCAGCTCCATTCTCAGGTCCTGCACAGAATCTGGAAGGCCCAAAGGACACCCCCCTCTGCCCCCAGTCTGGGACATCTGCCTCCGAGGAGTCTGAGTAAAAATGCAATCTGAAAAACACTTTTGGGCAGCTGGGAATTTGGCCAAGAGACCTTTTAGCTCAGTCCTTTTTTTGGTTAACCTTTCACAATATTGTTTAAATTTAATTTTGGAAGGGAGTTATTCAACTGTAATGACACAAATGGCTATCACTCCATTAAAACCGAAAATAAAATACGTTCCAGCCGATCAGCCTTCGCTTTTCAACCTGAGCTATTCTCCCCCATAATTTTATTATAAAAATTTTCAAACATGAAGTTGTAAGAACTTATATAGTGAAAATCCTTGTGACCATCACCGAGATTCTACAATTAACATTTTCTATACTTGCTTTATCATGTCTGTCCATCTACCCATTCCTCTATCCAACTGTCAATACATATTTGATGCATTTCAAAGGAAGTTGCATAAATCAGTATATTTCTCTAAATATTTCAGCTTGCATATTCCAAATTGTTTAATTTTTTTATAGTTCTTTTGATTTTGAAGTAAAAGGTAGACGCTATGTAACACACAAATCGGAAACATCATAAACCTGTGCATATGCAGTGCATCTACTGATGCGTATACGTATAATCCAAACCCTCATCAAGACACGAAATGCTATCATCACCCAGAAAGTTCCTTTGTGCCGCTTTCTAGTCATTCTCCACTCCCACCTATCCAGAGGCAACCACTGTTTTAATTCTTGCTATCAATGATGCATTTTCCTGTTCTCAATCTTTATCTAAATGGAATCGTGACGGTCTGAATGTTTGTGTGTCTCCCAAATCATATGTTGAAACCTAATCTCCAGGGGGTAGTAAAGGTAATTGGTGATAGTGTTAGGATGTAGGGCCCTTGGGATGTGATTATAAGGATTAGTGTCCTCACAAAACGAGCCCCAGAGAGCTCTCTCATCCCTTCCTCCATCCAAGGACACAGCTAAACGACAGCTGGCTAGGAAGAGGGCCCTCGTTAGACACCCAGTCTGCAGTCTCCTTGATCTTGGAATCCCCAACCTCTAGAACCATGGGAAATGAATGTTTGTTGTTTATGCCACCAGTTTCTAGTATTTTCGTTATAGCATCCCAAATGGACTAAGATAGGCACTCTTCAGTATGAACTCCTGAATGAGGGTTCTCTTACTCAGTGGGATCCTTTGAGACTCATCCAAACTGCTCTACATGAGTAGTAGTTAGTGTGTGTGTGTGTTACTGGGTGGTATTCCGTTGTGTGACTATACTACATTCTCCCACTGATGGACAGTTAGGCTTCCAGGTGGGACAATTATGAATAAAGCTACTGAGAACAGTTTTGTACAAATCTCTTATGCACATATGCTTTCATTTCCCTTGTGTAAATTCTCAGGAATGAAACTGCTGGATCATGGGGTAGATGTCTGAGTATTTTACACCGCCCCCAACACTGTAGGAGAATGTGTTTGTTCTACATCCTCATGAACATTTAAATTTATTGATCTTTCTAATTTTAGCTATTCTGATGAGTGTGAAGTGATTTAAGCAGCTATTTTGGCAAATTTTCCAAATTAATGACAACAACAAATAGACACACATACAAACACACACACACACATGCACACACACACAGACATATATACATATGTAGAGAGAAAGTGAGGGAGGGTGGGGGAGAGAGAAAGAGACAGAGATTAAGAGAGAAAGAGGGAGAGACAGAGATCAGGTTTGAGAAAAATATTGAAGGAGATTTAGAGATTTATATATTAATATATTAGAAAAGTTTACCTACCCAAACCCAGCGTAGAGAATAAGAGATGGCTAAACAGATATGGAAAAAGCAGCCAGACACATTCTTCAACTTATAATTCTATCAATTATATTACAATACTTAAAAAGTAAATTTAATGCTTAGAAAACTTCATCCTTCACTGATTGGGAGATAGGATCTCTGTTTCCCTGCAGGGCTGGTCTGGTGTAGACCAAACATGCCCCCTCAATTTGCTTCCTCATGGTCAAGGCCCTTTGAGCACCATCCCTACAGAGCTGGCACAGCCTTAAAAATGGAGTCCGAAATCATGCAGACAATGGAGAGGGGCCCTGCTTCTCTTTCCCTCTTTCCAATACCAACCCTGGACCTGAGAGAAGAGAATTAACAATCTGGGGGCAAAAACATTGCGCAGGGCCTACCCCAGGCCCTGTGCATACACAGTCCTTTAATCTTTACACCACTACCCTATTGAGTGAGGCATTGATGGCCGCATGTTGTGGACATGAAAGCAAGACTCAGAGAGATACAGTAACTTGCCCAAGGTCACGCAGAGTTTAACTCTAAATCTGTACTCTTTCCCCTCTACCTTGCTAAGCACCCAGAAAGCAAACTGGAGGGGGCTTACTAGCTCAGTTGGTGCTGAGGCCAGTAGTACATGGTGCTGCATGTCTCTAGTCAGATCCATCCCTCATTTTCCTTTCTTTTCTGTTTTCTCCTTTCCAGGGTGTCTGTGTTGAAGGGAGGGCTGTCCCATCTTTCAGAAGGTGCAGATGTAAATGAGTTTTAGCCCTCCTTCCTGCAGCTGTGACTGTGTCCCAGGGCTTGGGGCTTCCTCTGGCAGGAAGGAATCATTAGCTTGTCACTTTCCTTCTGCCCTTCCCCACCCTCCTCAGTATCTTAGGGTCTGGTATGATCAGCGTGTGATGTGGAGGACACGCACAGACTCACAGATCCCTCACTGCTCACTGGTCCTCTCCCCCCTCATTCCCTGTGCCCACTGTGGGGAACAGGTAACCGTGTTCATTTGTGTCTCTCTAGACCAACTTACCTGCTCCTGAAAAGCACTAGCTTGCTCCTCAAATCCCGCTGTTCGGAAATAGTTAACGACATCCATCACAGCCCAGTCTGCAGGGTCTGGTGGCCTCCCATTCTCCATGGAACTGCAAGACACAAATCCAGACATTTGTCATGGCGGAACATGCAAGAGTGTGTGACCGGGCTCACTTACTCAGACTCCCAGGGGCGGGCCCCAGCCAGCTTGCTAGAACCATGGCCCTCTCTTCCCTCAGAGGTCCAGATCTCAGTTTACCTCTCTCAGGACCATAATCATTCTTGTGTTTCTTGGGTTCAGGAGATCATTACTCTTGCTGGCTCAGTCATTGCTTTCCTGATAAACCATTAGACCCTTCATGAGTGGTTCCATGATTTCTGGCAACTGACAGAATTATATTTATACTCCCGGATTACACAAACCAGGCCCTGTACAGGATGGCCCCACATACCTGTCTTTTCCCATCTCCTACCACCTTCCCCATTCCCATCGCCACACACCCTCTCTGCAGCTGTGAAACTGCAGGGCTAAAGCCATTCCCCAATATGCTGTTCCTTTCACAGCTGTGTGCCCTTCACATGCTTTTCCAGCCGCTTACAATGCCCCCTCATTTGTCTCTACTTGACAAAATCTGCCATTCCTACCTGGTTCCACCTAGTTCCCATGCTACCTCCTCTGTGAGGCATTTTCTGGCTCCCCCAGGAAACTGTTTTAGTTATAATCTCCTATGCACTTGAGAACTCCATTCAAACTCCATTGTGGTACTTTCCACACTGGATTATACTCTCTGCTTACTGGACAGTCTCTCCCATCAGAGTGGGAGATGAGGGCTAGGAATATACATCTGGGCCTGAATCATTTTAGTATTCTTAGTGTCAAGCGTGTATTAGGAACTCAACCAATGTGCAAATGACTAGACAATGATCTAGTCAATGTCAATGACTAGACAATGATCAAGAATCTGAAAGGGTCTATGGGTAACCTGCCTCAGTGGGTTTAGAAAGGAGGGATAGGAAAAGTAGAATCGCAAGAACCAGCTATTACTGTGACTTTGCCTCATTTCTGTTTTAGGAGTATTTGTCTGGATTTCTCTACATCTCATCCAAAGTGATTCTTCATCTAATCACATTGTTTCCCTGCTTAAAATCCATCAAAAGCTTTCCATTGCCTTTGAGATAAATTTCAAATAGCTTAACTTGGCTTGGGAGATCCTCAGGACAAAGCTCCTGCCAGCTCTCCAACTAGGGATATACTAATGAGCAAACAGACATGGTCCTTACTCTCGTGGACCCACAGTTCTGTGGGGGTAGACACTGATCAGTAATCATACAACTAAATGCACAGCTAGCTGTATGCTATGGAGGACAGGTATACTGTGCTATGACAGTTTAAAGGGCAAGAAGATACTTTCCTGTGGAAGTTTCTTTTGAGGTAAGGTCTAGAAAGCAGCCAGAAGTTAACTGTATGAAGTCAGGTGAAGATTATTTCAGGCTCTTTCATAGGAATATATACAGTCAGTGGAGCTATGCAGATCTTGGAGGCCACATTGAGGATTCTGGATTTTTGTCTACAAGCAATGGGACTTGGTAAATGGTCTGATATAAAGAGGGTGACCAGATCAGATTCACATTTTGAAAAAGAGAATTAGAGAGGAGCCAGAGGGGAAGAAGGGGGTGCCAGTGAGAGGTGGTCTACTGGAGTCATCCAAGCAAAGTCATGGTGATCCAGACTAGAGTGGTGGCTATGGACAGGAGAGGAAGTGTGTGGATGTGAAAGATTTTTAACCAAGAAAATCAGCATGACTTAGTCGTGGACTAGACATAGAGAATGAAGGAGATGGAAGTGTCATGGAACTGGAAGGACAGTGGTAACTTCTCTTAGATGCCACTGCTAGGTTTAGTTGGACACACTGAATTTTGAGTACCATCTATATACAAGCAGAGACTGAATGTGGGATATGTGTCTGGTGGTCAAAGCAGATGAGTGGGCAAGAGGTATACATTTGGGAGACAGAAGCATTTAGAGAGTAACTGAAAACTTGGGAGAGGGTGACAAGAAAACTGGGTCTAGAACTAACAACATGTAGCACAAGTTGAAAGCATTCATGTTACTTTTAATGGAAATGAAATTGCTCAGACTTTGGGGATTCCTGAAAACATTCAGATATTCATAAGTCAAGCTGTACATCTTCCTCATCCCTAGCATAATGGTTTGCCCATAGTAGGAACTTAAAATATTTGATTAAAAAACTAAAATTCTGTCTTAAGAAAAGACAGCCCTTAATCAATGGCACACATGATCAATGATTTATCAACACAACACTTGATTTAAAAAACATTTAGAGACAATGCTTACTAGTTAGTAGTGTTTTCCCTTTCGGGCTTAGAGATTGTGAATCTATAAACACTGCATGCCCATGTACACATGCACTCATATACATGCATGCTCACTATGTGCACACACACACACACATACACACACACACCTTCCTACCGTTTAACAGGCAATACACACAGAGAAAAAGCTACTTCAAACTAACCTTGGCAAACATTAACTATGTATTTTAAAGTCAAAGCTAAGTGTTTTTTTAAAACATTGTCCACATGCTGGGATTTTCCATCATCCCATTAATGTACACAATCACGAGCTGATAGTGGGCACTCCCTTTAAGGTACCATTTTTCTTCCCTCTCTTGCTTAAGGTGGGTTTGAAGAATGTTTAGAAAGGAGTTCATTTTCCAACAAATCTTTTAAGTTTTCTAACGAGCTCACTTCTAGCAGTGAGCAGACAGTCCCATCAGATATACTTTTAAGTGCACCAGAAAACATCTGAATTCACTCTCCCCGTGGCTGACTTCAATTAACTGCCTTTCCTCATAAAGAATAGTTATCTAATTGTAATACAAAAGTATGCTACGTTGTCATGTTAGGATGGGAGGCTTTCCTGATTCTTATTCTTCTGGGATATGACATCATCACTTCCATAAATGTGAAATATTCCTGAGTACTAGCAATGCAGCAGAGAACAAAGACTTTACAACACTGTGTGTGGGTAGCGTACCACGAAGAAGAGGAGCCATGGAGAACCGGCGTGCTTTCATATTTAGGGCAAGGGGATCCACACAGAAGAAACAAGCAGCATGAAACCAATCAGTGCATTTGGTGATTGATCCACCCTCAGTTTAGGCCTACCAGCAAAAAGCCCCCAAATAACTTAGAAGAAAAATCACAGTGTTAGACTACTCACATCCCAAGAGGACAACCTGTCTATCTGCATCTCTTCAGCTCTCCTGCATCTGGCATAGGTCTGAGGTGCACAGCTGATGCAGAGCAAAACGTTTGTGGACTAAGAACCAGAGAGTACATAGAGTCTGTAATATACTTTTTATACATTTCCTATTAACAGCCTCCCAGCTCCTTATCAACTGGCTACTGTAATAACCTGTTTTTAGGAAACTAAGGATTAGAAAGGTTAAGAAACTCACCCCAAACCACAGAGTAGATAAATCAGGAATGGATTCCATATATATTTCTTCCAAATCTGTGCTTTTCTACTCTCCTTAACTCACTGATGCAACAAAGATTTACTAAAAGCCTACTGACTTCTCAGTCCTAGATGCAAGGTTACAACGATAGGAATACATAGTCCCTGCCCTCAAGAGCTAGCAATCTGATGAGGGAAGCAGACATGTAAACAGCTAACTCTAAGTAATACTAGAATTGAGAGGTGGGGTCCTAGGTGGCTCAGTCAGTTAAACACCCGACTCTTGATTTTGGCTCAGGTCATGATCTCATGTTCATGAGACAGAGCCTGCATCTGGCTCTGCACTGACAGCACAAAGCCTGCTTGAAATTCTCTCTCTCCCTCTCTTTCTGCTCCTCTCCTACTCCTCTGCTCTCTCTCAAAATAGAATAAATACACTTAAAAAAAAAAGAGAGAGAGAGAGAGAGGCAAACAAGTGCTATTGAAGACACACGTGCTGGAGGGCCCAGAAAGTTCTGCCTGACTAGGACACCTTAAGATTTTCAATGGCAATTTTGAAAGGCATCTATTGCTCCAGACACATCCTAAGTTAGCCCTTGAGAGAGGATGGCTTGCAAAGGCAGGCACATGCAGGCACATGTTGTCACTTCAAGGTTGTTTATGGTAGAGTATGATGGATAATTTTGCTGGGCCCTTCCAGTGTTTTTTGGCAACAGTTTTAAGAAGAAAACTGGAGATGATCAAGGGCAACATGAAAGTGGGGGCTGGGGGACCCGAAGTGCCAAGGCCACATGAAATTATGACTACATTTCAGACAATGGATTTAAGGGTCACCTCTTCCCACTAGGAAAGCCATACATCTCCTAAAGGACTGCTCTTTGTGGCCAAACTGAGACACTTTGTTCCCTTTTAAATGGACCATTCTCTCCAAATCTTTTCTTTTTTTTTTTTTTTAATTTTTTTTTCAACGTTTTTTATTTATTTTTGGGACAGAGAGAGACAGAGCATGAACGGGGGAGGGGCAGAGAGAGAGGGAGACACAGAATCGGAAACAGGCTCCAGGCTCCGAGCCATCAGCCCAGAGCCTGACGCGGGGCTCGAACTCACGGACCGCGAGATCGTGACCTGGCTGAAGTCGGACGCTTAACCGACTGCGCCACCCAGGCGCCCCCCAAATCTTTTCTTATAACTTGTGCATGTCAAATTCCAGAAGGAGTTTAAATGGCGCTGTTTAAAACACCTCCCAGATGGTGGTTCCCATTGTGGCTGCTAATTTTGTGCTGATGAAATGAGATGGCAGATACAAAAGTTCCATTATCCATTTGATATTTATTATTCACTATCATCATAGCAAAATGTTTCTTGAAATATAATGTATAAAGATGACAAATTCAGGAATATTTTTCCAGGCATGGGATGTTTAAAATATATATATATGTATTCTAACTTATTACAAAAAACTAGCAAGAAACGAAGGGTAGAATTTTCTACAATCCCATCACTTAATCAAATCATTTAACACAGTCACCATTTAGTCCTTGTGTATATGGGTTAAGTACATCATACGTATATTGATAAAAATTATATCATGCGTGGATAATTCACACTGGGAAGCAATTATACCTTAATTAAACAATCACCTCACTTTTAAAGAGATCTAGAGACACAATCATTGGGACAGAAATGCAATACATAACAAATTTGGCACATACATGCAGATGAAGACCTTATTATAAGCGTTTTTCATGTTGGCACATTGTAATTTTAAGTGCTGGCAGCATAAGTCTCCATTTCTCCTTTACACATTAGTGAAGGCAGGTGGAAAATAGCTGAATCCCTTTCTCGGAATCTAGCATGTGTGTATTTTATAGTACTCATGATATTCTCGATTCTGAGGGTTGGTCAGACCAAAAGGAAACTGTGCATAAATATAATCCATATGAGATTTCAAAACCCCATTATACTCATTAATTGCATTTCTGCTTTAAAGTTCAGAGCAAAAGCTATTTTAGACAGTAGTCAACGTAATATAGTAATATATTTATCACATTACTCCTTTTATACGGCTAATTCTCAATGTTGCTTATGTTTCCATTCAGAAATGCATTCTAACTTTGTAGTGCCTTGATCTTTATAACTTATTTTCAAAATGAAATTAAACTACTCTTTGCCCATATCTTAGAACAGCCTTTGGCTAAAAGCAATATAATTCTGATTATAATAAATTAATATTGATTTTTTTTTTGCCTATGACATATCTCACAACACAGCAACTAAATGAGCTTTAGTTTTATCTCACTCCTTCTTCCCTCTCCCTTCAACCAAACTAGCAGGGATCTGGCTAAAAGGAAGGCCTAAAAAAAAAAAGATGATTCAAAGTTTCTTGACAGGCCATTTTTCATTTTTTTAAAACTCTGATAAGTAAGAGTTGACTGCACTTAGCTGCAGCACATTCAAGCAATGAAAGCACTGAAAAAAACAAATAACTCTTCAAGCCTTCTGTATATTTCAAATTCTTTAGTTTGGCATTCAGAAATTTGATTCAAACGTAACTTTCCAGGCTTATTTCCCATTCTAAGTTTGTACTGAAATCCAACTGGGCAACATCCTGGATTTTCTCATATCCACAGTTTGGTCATGCCATTCAAAGCTCTGTCGGTTCAGCCGACAAAGATTAGAATCCTAATCACTTTTTAAAGGTACTGGTTAAACGTCCTATTCCTAATATCCCAAAGCTCTTATTCTACTCATTAATTAATTTTAACCTGCCTACTCTAAGCCAGGCACTTGATGAGCCTTGGGAACTCTGTCTAGCGAAGGGGAAAATCTCAAGTCAGCCAACTGATGAAAAGGGTTATGTGTGTCCCCTGCCTTATTCCACAAATGGTTAAGGAACAGGAGGAATCGACAGATGGAAGAAGGAGGGCAGAGAAGTAAAAGTCACCATGGCAAGGTGAGTCAGGCCGTGCTAGGTGTGGAGAGAGGCTTTGGGGGCCTGAATCAGAAGCAACACAGGAGCACACCCCAGGGACAGACAGGGCATCTTCCTGTATTTCTTTCCGCTGTACTAGACTCTTCCTTCAGGCTGATGGCTCTCCTCCAAAATCACATGGCATTCTGTCTTTGACATACCTCTGCTGGGAATGTCTCCCCAGCACCTCACCCCATCTTTCCAAAAACAAGGGATTCTGTAACTGCCTCTTTCCCTACCTGTTCTCAACTTATTTGTACAAATAAAGACCTCTGAACAAGTGTAAATAAGGACACTCCTCTCAAGAGGACGCAACGAATTAATTTTGTATTCACTATCAGATACAATTCATGCCAAAATTCCCGCGAAACACAAACACACTTATGTTTCATATCCCAGTCAACACTAAAGACAACTGTGCAAGCACCACCAGACGAGCCTTCCCTCCCTGCTCTGAGCCACAGCCCAGAGGTCACTATTCCAAAGGACTTAACTATGGCTTTATTATTAGACAAGCTCGGCTTTCCTTCTGTAGGGATATCAGTAGCATGCCAGAAACTAGGTAGAAAACAGCAACCCGTCAGAGCCGCTAACGTATAAAAGATATATAATGCATGTGTGTGAATTTTGCTGGATTTGACTGAAACTCCTGTTGTTTTCATGCTTTAAATGATGACATGCTTGGCTGACTCTCTGGTTTTATGCATTTTATTCTTTTGAAATGTACACTTCTTTAAAAAAAATTTTTTTTAATGTTTATTTATTTTTGACACACACACACACACACACACACACGGAGAACCTGATGCGGGGCTTGAACTCACGAATGGTGAGATCAGACTTGAGCTGAAGTCGAATGCCTAACTGACTGAGCCACCTAGGTGCTCCTGAAATGTACACTTCTTTAAGGTAGTTGTTTGCAATGGACACAATACAAATCAACACAATAAACAGACTCAATTCTTAACTCAGGTTATCATTTAAGTTAAGGGAATAATCAAATATTTGTCATAAGACCCTATGATTAAACTGAATTGTGCCCGCCCCCCCCCAACCAATTCATATGTAGAAGCCCTAACCCTCAATATGATTGCATTTCAATATAGGGCTTTTAGTAGATAGGACAATTAAGATTAAATGAGGTCATAAGGGTAAGATCCTAATCCAGCAGGACTGGCGGCCTTATCAGCCAGCATGCATGCACTGTGGGAAGTCCACATAAAGACCAGAAACACAGGTCTTATCAGGAACTGAATCTGCTGGTACCTTGATTTTGGACTTCCCAGCCTCCAGAACGATTTCTGTTGTTTAAACCACCCAGTCTATGGTGTTTTGTTATGGTAGCCTGAGCCAATATGCCATCTGAGTATCATAGTGAACAGACACCCTAAAATATTAAGGAATGAATTTTAGCTTCACTAAGAAAAATAAAACTGTACCAGTTACGAGTATCACTATTAACTCCCATATATTATTTGTATTCAAGAAACCATATAGCACCCTAACTTATCCCACCAAAAATATCTGCAGAAGGGTTACAACATCAGTTACAACCTGATTAGAAAGGTTATTTTTCAAGTTTGAATTATGGGCTCAGTTTACCTCCCCTCCTATTCTCTTTTTTCTTCTTCCCTCCTTCTCACCATTCCTTCCTTCTTTCTTCCCTCTCTTCCTTCTTCCCTTCCTTCTTTTCTCCCTTCCTCCCTCCCTCCCTCCCTCCCTTCCTTCCTTCTTTCCTTCCTTCCAAACCATTAAGAAGCATTTGGTATTTAGCCACTTAAAATGTTTTGGGAGTTTTGTTTTCCCTGCTTTTAGTATAGAGGTATCCTTACCATCATAATGACCCTCTGTTTCAGATTGCTATTCCCTGGAAAGAATAGCATGGTGGGAAACATCACTCATTGTGTTCACGTAGAGTCAAGGAGTGTGGTTGTGGGGTCTGGGAAAGGTAAAAACAGACAAGAGGAGCCTAATGGGGAGAGAGTACCCAGGAACTACCCAGCAGATGGATATAATTTCCTCATGGCTTTCAAAGAAAATACATCTAAGGACTACTGATTATTTATGGGGCACCACAAATGGACAGGATTAGGAGCAAATGAGCAAAAGCTGAAACCAGTGATCAGACACACAATTATTTCTATCAGTTTCCTCTTCCTCCTTTGCTAAGGAGCCAGGCAAGGGTTTCAGACAAATAACCAAGTATCCTATATCCCATTAGGTTATTTATTTAACCCTAGATGTGACTGCTTCCCTTAGAGATGGGGACCTGAATGGTGGATTGTTGTACACACAAGCATTGTTAGATAATTTTTATAAGGTTAAATAATAGTAGCCATTGTTGTTACTGTTATATAAAAAGCCTCTCTGATAATTCTACAATGAGATCAGAATTTTGAAATTCTAACAATACTAACAATAACTTCTAACTCTACCTTAATATTTACTTCCACCATTCACCTGTTAACCCTAATTCACATGGGCAAAAATGTTAATTTCTTTAACTTAATGCTTAGCTTAATAGTTATTATAGTTAACAGCCTCCCAAAAGTCAGTATTATACTATTAAAGCAAGCTTAAAACTTTATAGCACTCATCACAAATAAAAGTATCATATTAAAATTATAAAAGGAATTTTAGTTTCAAAATTAAAAAAAAAAAGTCTATGCTTCAAAATGAAACCATATACTGACCACAAAGGCAGGGGATATGGTGAGATATGCGTGCAAGAAAAGGCTCAGCATTAATAAGAAATAGCTTCTTTTCAAAATCCTTGCTAAACTTTGCTACTGTGAATTTTCTATTGCATTAGAGTTCTCCACTGAGGGGTGAGGGACATGGCGATGGTAGGGAAATAAACCACTTCCTGTTGAAAAGCTCCTAACTTGTTATAAGCGTCTATTGTGTGGGAACATTTGTTCCTCTTCTATCCTAGAAGAAAACCAAAGAAGGGAAAAAAGACTCACTGTTGAGAAAGGGAGTAAGACTAAGTAAATGACACAAAAAAACTGATATTGAATACTTGTGATTTGTACAGATAGGCACATACATGTAAAATACCTAGAATTCTTTTTGTTTTTTTTTTTTTTAGAATTAGTAAAAATTCTAACATGGATCCAACATGTTCAAACATAGGTCAATAAGAGTGTCATGTATCAATGTTTATGATTAATCTAAAATCTGTGCATCTACAACCCACAAAAACACAATACTGTAATCCCACTTGTTCAATAAAAGCTTATGTATCCTTTAAGTATATGTGCACATCCCTATGTATGTATGTGTATATTCCTGAACACATGTGAATATACGTGTATGTTCTTGTATGACTATGTTTATACATATGGGATCAGAAAACTATTTGTATACAAAATGTATAGGATCTAGTCCAAATTATTAAGATGGTTCCCTCTTATTTAGTTATTTTTAAACTTAATAAACAGCCAAGAACCCACCAGGCAAAATAAAAGTTAGGATCTTGACAATGACTACATCCATACCCCCTCACTTCCCTCCTAACCTTCCCTTCTAACCTTCCTCCTAGAACATATGTGCGAGAGTTTCACCTGGCTATATACCTGTGAGATATGGTAGCCATTTGACCAAGGAACTGAATTATTAATTGTATTTAATTTTAATTAGTTTAAATTTAAATGTAAAAACTTGAACAGGTACAAAACATGTTTAAACACAACTTCATTGTTTTAGTGTGACAACATATCACTTTAAATGCTGCATCACCTAGGATACTTTGTTGAAGTTCCCCTATCAGATGCATGCGTCCTCTCTAGTATTATACACAAACACACAACCTATCAAGTTGGTATCAACGGAGTGATTCAGTTCAAATGATTTTTTCCTACACACGCATGTAGCACTATAATGTATTTGATGCAAACAGCTCAAGTTATAAGAATCTCTTTGTATGTTACATTTGGTAATTAAGTTGACATTCCTAACTACTTTAATTATAATAAATATGTTTTAGTTAAACATAGGAATGGATACAGAGCGCCTGGGTAGCTCAGTCAGTTGAGCATCCGACTTGGCTCAGGTCATGATCTCACAGTTTGTGGGTTCGAGCCCATTATCAGGCTCTGTTCAGAGCCTGGAACCTGCTTCAGATTCTGTGTCTCCCTCTCTCTCTGCCCCTCCCCTGCTCACACTCCGTCTGTCTCTCTTTCAGAAATAAATAAACATTTAAAAAAAAAATTTAAAAATAGGTATGGATAAATTTGAAAGTTTAAAAGGGTAGCATACTACTCATGCAGAATTGAGAGGAGATGTAGAAACTAGCATTAGAACCAGAAGAATAAAGAAAAAAGAAGGCTGGCTGAAAGTATATTGTAAATTTCACAATGAATAGCAATTGCAATTTGCTGGAGCAGAGCAAAAGGAGAAAAAGCAGCCTGTTGTGTAAAAAAATGATAAAGATAATAAAATGTACAGTATTAAGAGACTGTACAGTATTAAGAGAATTTTCATTGAACATATAGATTTGGTAACTTTCTTTTCAACAACCAAAAAGGAACTAATGACATTAGCCACTTGAATTCAAAATTAAATGTCCAACAAAATGCTTTAAAGTGATTTTAAACAGAATCTGAGCTTATAAATTTGTATAGCTATATACGGCTTGGATTCTTGCACAAAAAAGAAAACAATTTTTCCATAGACATCTGGTTATATTCAGTGTTGTTAGAATATTATGAGAAAAGACTAAAAAGGTACTTCACAAAAAGTGAAAGAGTTTTCAGTCAAGCCATCCAACAATTGCCTGAAGAAGACAAAATCTTTTTAACAATATCAAAGATCAACTGGTTAAAAATGTGAAAAACACAATTACTTTTCTTTAGCTTTAGATAAATAGTGCAACATAAAAGACCCTGCCCAATTGATACTTGCAGTATGCTTTGTCTCAAAAAACTTCCAAATTTTTGAAGAAATATTGTCAATTTATGGCCTGAAACACTGAACTCATACTTTAAATATTTTTAAACCTTTTACATCTGTCAAAGAAAAATTTCAACTAGATATGAAAAAATTAAACTCTATTCTGATGGATGTTAACTAAAACAAAATCTGGATTTAATGTAATTCTAAAACAAGTGACTGATGTTTCCCTCACCGCTTTATTCTACTGTATGATATCCATGTTCAGTTTTCTAAAGCAAATTCTTGAAATGTCATAGATACCATTGTTAAATCATTCATTATATATTTGCAAATGCTATGGATCAATGCCAGATAATGGAACTGTTAAAACACACACACACACACACACACACACACAGAGAACACAATGAATTTAATGATGTGTGTTCTTTGCCAATTCTTGTTGGATAAGTCCTAGAAGAATTGTACAAAGATCTACTATACTGTTAAATCCAATTCAAGATTTTATTACATCAAATGAATGCTTGCCAAATATTCAATGAAGACCAAAAAATGGCAAAGTATATTATATTTTTTCATTGACATCACACTACATGTGAATGAACTAAATTTGGACCTGCCTCCCCCACCCCCCAAAAAAAGGAAAAGCTGGTTTGTGACCAAGCTAAACTGGCATAAAATTTGAAATTGAAACCTTTCAGAGTATACATACAATAGAGCAATAATAATATACCATAAGTATACAATGATAATTTTGTAATTTTCTAACAAATTTTAAGAAAAGTTTGAAAAAATGATATATTGACATGGGTAAACTTACAGTTGTTTATAAATGTATACACCACTTTGAATTCTATGTTAATGAGATTGAACTGACAAAGTCTTAGTCAATTTATTTAACTTGGACATTTTGAAACGGATACATATTTGCTTCAAAGTCAAATCAAATCTTCTAAAAAAGAAGAACCAGTTGTGTCAATGTATATACATATAACACAAAAATAATTTTTTGGTATTTGATTCAGTTATTAGAACTTTTAAGTATGTTTGGAATTATTTGGGTATGTGATTCTACCTTTTTTAACTGTAAATCTTATGAAATCTAATACAGATCAAATACTTCCAATGAAAATTTTGCATCCAAATTGAGATATAAAGCATAAAATACAAAATGGATTTAGAAAATTGAGTACAAAAGATGTAAAATGCCTTGTCAGTAATATGTTTTTAACTTCCTGGAACATCAGTTTTCTCATCTATAAAATGGGAATAATAACATATACGGTACCTCAAAATATGGTTGTGAGGACTGACAAGTCTCACACAAAGTACTAGATATATGTAGGGACTCCATAAACAGCAGCCTTGCAAAACTAAAGCTCTGATCAGAAGCATGTGGCCAGTGAACAAGGACTGTTATCTTAGGCTTCTTTGGAAGTGACCGTTTGTGACAGTATACTCCCTAGTAACACAATTATTATTTTTCATGCCTGGAAATAAAAGCAGCACAAGCCCCAGTTTTGGTAGGTCTCAGAAACAACCATAAGATCCTATGTTTTGTGCCTTTTGGGATTCTATATAATCTAACTCTACTCTGCCCAACAGGTTAGCCACTGGCCACTTGTGGCTGTATTAATTAACTGGAACTTCTGTTTCTGGTCAAGATGGAGTAACGAGGACAAGATTTATTCCTCTGCCTAAAACAACTAGAAAAATAGGAAAAAAAATGTATATGAAAGAATGGCACTCGAGACATTGGGCGTATGTAATAAAGGGTGCTGATGCCCAAAGAATGGAAAACAAGCAAGGTAAGCTCTATCCCATCACTGCCTGAAGAGAATTTAGGCTGTGTACAGAGGAGAGTTCCTAAGACGAGAGAAGAGACAGCTTTCAGCACGAGGACCCCAGAGATCTGCAGAAACTTCTTCAAGTGCTTTGCAGAGTACTGATTATCACATACATGTGAGAAAACTAACCAAGGCTGAGGAAAGAACCACCCAACATAAAAATTCGAGAGCATGATCCTTGGCGATCATGCAGGGATGGGAATAGTGCTTGTCTCCATCTGCCAGAGAGGAAAACCTCATAATTCAAGAGCATTGGCTAGAGTACAAGATGGGCCGTGCCTCAGTAAGAGGGGAAAAATACCCTTTGATTAAATGCAGCCCTTGTCCTGCCTAACAAAACTTAAAACCAAGACTTAATAGGATCAGATTGTTTGCAAGTAACTTAACTGCATCCAGGACAGAGATCAAGAATATTTATAGAGGGGCGCCTGGGTGGCTCAGCTGGTTGAGCTTCCGACTCTTAATTTCAGCTCAGGTCATGTTTCCAGGGTCATGGGATTGAGTCTTTTGTGGGGCTGAGTGTGGAGCCTGCTTGAGATTCTTTCTCTCTCCCCCTTCCTCTGCCCCTCTCCCCCACTCACACTTGCACTTTCTTCTCAAAAAAAAAAAAAAAAGATTATTTGTAGGAATACCAAAAATATCCAGCACCCAACAAGGTAACATTCACAGTATCTGACATTCAATCAAAAATTACCAGGTATGGGAATGCCTGGGATGGCTCAGATGGTTAAGCTTCTGATTTCAATTCAGATCATGATCTCACAGTTCATGAGTTCAAGCCCCACATCCAGCTCTGCAATGACAACTCAGAGCCTGCTTCAGATTCTCTGTCTCCCTCTCTCTCTCTGCCCCTCCCTGACTCTCTCTTTCTCAAAAGTAAATAAACATTTAAAAAAATTACCAGGTATGAAAAGAAGCAGAAAATCATAACCCATTCTCATTGAGAAATCAATCAACTGAAATGGACAGAGAAATGATAGAATTAGTAGAGACACTGAAACAGTTACTTCATATATTATGAAGTTACTATATGCCATATATTCAGAAGCTAGAGGCATCAATGAATATGTTAATTAGAGATGTCAAGGCATTAAAAAAAAAAAAAAAAAAAGACCCAGTTTGAACTTCTAGAGATGGAAACTACATTGTCTGAAATGGAAAATACAATGAGTGGGATTAACAACAAGATCATACTCTTCAGAAGAAAAGATTTGTGACCTTGAAGGCAAAACAATAGAAACTATCCAAAATGAAACACAGAGAAAAAAGAATAAAAAACAAAACAAAACAAAACAAAACAACCGAGAGCATTAGTGAATTGTGGCACAGTATCAAGTGATCAAATACACCATATTTGGAATCACCAAAGGAGAAGTGAGGGGAACCAAAAAAGAATGCCTGGAAAATTTCCATACTTGATGAAAACAAAGTCCATAGAGCTGAAAAACAAAACAAAACTCCAAGCACAAGAAAAATGAACAAAACTATACCAAATCTCATACTCAAATTGCTTGAAAATCAATGATAAAGAAAAACATCTTAAAAGCAGACAAAAAGTGGCACATTATATATAGAAAGGCAAAGACAAAAAAAGACTAAATGTTTTCCCTTAAGGAAACAAAACTAGTTTGTCCAATCTCACCACTTCTATGCAACTTTTCACTGAAGAGCCTACTCAGTGCAATAAGGGCAGTAAGAGAAATAAAATATATTCACATCTGGAAGGAAAAAGTAAAACTGTCTTTACTTACAAGACATAATTGTCTATGTCAAATATCTAATTGGATCTACCCAAAAGCTACTAGAAGTAATAAATGAATTTATCAAGGTTGTAGAATATGAGGTCAATAAAAAAATCAATTATATTTCTATATACTATCAACAATTGGATATTAAAATTTAAAAAGCAATACCATTTATAATAGCCTGAAATTATAAATTATGTAGGGATATATCTGACAAAAGATGTACAAGACCTAGAGATGGAAAATTACAAAACCCCACTTAGAGAAATTACATTAGACCTAAGTAAATGGACAAAAATACTGCATCAACAGGTTGGAAGACACAATATTGTTAAGAGATCAATCTCTCTAAGTTGATCTATAATTCAATGCAGTGCCATCAAAGCACCAGCAGGCATTTTTTTTTTTTTGGTTTTGATTTTTGTAGAAATTAACAAACTGATTCTAAAAATCATTTGGGAATGCAAAGAACCTAGGAGAGACCAAACAGGTCTGAAAAAGAACAAAGTTAAATAGATAACACTACTTGATTTCAAGATTTGTTACAAAGCTATAGTTACCAAAACTGTGTTATATTGGCATAAATATATACAAAATTATGAATGGAATAAAATAGTCCAGGAATACATTCACACACATGCAATCAATTATTTTTCAACAAAGTTGCAAGAACAATTCAACAAATGGAGCTAGAACAATTGGATATTCATAGGCAAAAAACCCTACCATCACCCCCACCACCAGAAACAATTTAATCCTTATCTCACACCATACACAGAAATTAACCCCCAAATCACAGTCCCAAATATAAGAAAATGTAAGAGAAAATCCTTGTGACCTTAGGTTAGGCAAATACTTCATAGACACGACACTAAAAGCACTATTCATGAAATAATAAATGGATAAACTGGAGTTCACTGAAATTAAAAACTCCTACAGTTTGAAAGACACTGTAGAGAGAATAAAAAGACAAGTCTCATACCACTAGAAAATATTTTCAAATTACGTATATAAGGTACTTGCACCCAGAATATACAAAAACTGTCTATAAAATAATACATAAATACTAGCCTAATAAAAAGATGGGCAAAATATTTGAACAATATTTTACTTATGAAAGAGGTATGGATGGCATACCAATAAGATGTTCACCATCTTTGGTCTTCAGGGAAATAAAAATGAAAACCACACCCAATATAATACCTAATATGAAAAAGACTGATCACACCAAGTTCATGAGGATATAGAACAACCAGAACACTTACATACCATTGGTGGAATGTAAAATGACCACCAGTTTAGAAAACAGTTTCCTAAAAAGTTAAACATATACCTGCTATATAGCCCAGCCATTCCATTCTTAAATATATATCCAAGAAAAATGAAAGCATATGTCCACACACAGACCTGTACACAAATGGTCAAAGCAGCTTTATTTGTAATACCAAAAAAAATGGAAACAACTCAAATGTCTATCAGCAAGTGGATGGATAAACAGTGAACAATCTGTTGTATATCCATACAATGAAATACTACTCAGTCATAATAAATAATGAAATACTGATAGACACTATAACATGGGCGAATCCCAAATTAGTTATCCTGGGTGAAAGTAACCAGACTGCCATACTCTCCCCACCCCCCCCCAAAAAAAGTACACCCTGAATAGTTTCATTTATATAAAATTGTAGAAAAATTAAATTAATCTATAGTGACACATAGCCTATCCATGGTTGCCCAGGGATATGGCAGCAGAGAAGGACAGGAGGAAGAGATTATAAAGAGTTATGAGGAAACTTGGGGGTTATCTTAATCGTGGTAATGGTTTCACAAATGTATACAAATGTCAAAACTTACAAACTTTATATTTTAAACACATGGAGTTTATTATGTGCCAATTATATTTCCATAAAGCTGTTAACTTTTAAAATTAATTAAAAGTTCAGTTAGTCAGTTACACTAGTAACTAGTAACATTTCAAATTTTTAAACAGCCACATGTGGCCAGCGGCTACCATTTTGGACGCAAAGTGTACAACATTTCCAGTCCTACTGGACAGGACTGCTCATACAAAAAAAAAAAAAAAAAAAAGTGCATCTGTTTCTTTCATTTCTCCTACATTTATCTACCTTAAACTTCAAGAATGGGATAAGCATGCCAGCATGGCACTGATACATAAATTACCTGAGAATTTTAAAAGCATATTTTATTAAGTTTATTTTAATGTAACTTTGCTGTGAAGCAAAATATACCTTCTATTCACAAATAGATAGCATACTCCTTCCTCATATAGACACCATAACTTCTATGGATTATATTTAATTAGTTTCCTCCAAAGTTAAACTTCAGGGCAATTTTAAACTAAATGACAAGGAAGATAAAGCAGATAACACTCTCTTGGAACTTACTTTCTCCTTGTAGCCAAAGTGGTTATAACTTCACAATAACACCTAAATAGGAATATACATATTTTTCATATACTTATAGCAATCTTATGAGTTACCCTGAAATATGTAGCATGTTTTAGAATATGCTACATAATGCAACTGAATTTTCCTTCTTAAAACAATCAAGCATATAACTCACAACAAATATAAAGTTTCAAATGTGAGAACGGACATGAAAACAGAACACCATGTTATGTGCTGAAATGTTTCACATTCGAGGATCAGTTTATAAAATTAGTTAGGGCAGAGTTGTTCAACTTAGTATTCTAACTAAAGCTTTTTCCTTTTTTTTTTTTTTTTTTTTTTACTACAGGTCTCAGTTTTGACAGAGGTGATTTTACTTAAAAAGACTCAAATTCTCTGTTCTGCACCCCCACCCTACAAGCCTATGGACTTGGAAGACAGAGTCTGTTTGCTCGGTGTTTTGTTTCAATATACAGAATGCGGGGCTGAGATCCTCCACCGTCCCTGTTCCAAAGCCTGATACACTAACCCTTTATGCACGGTTTGATGCCTGAGTCATCTCTGTCTTAGAAATGGAATAAAGAAAAAGGCAACTGGGGCTGGGGCGAGAAGGGAGTGTGGTGGCCGGTATAGACCAAGCAAAACAACCCCCAGACAGTGTAATGTAGTAGATAAGCAAGAAGTATAAAAATAGAAACCAAGTCCCTCTGTTGTTTGCAGAAGCAGAACTCACAAGCCAGTTTCACTTACTTTTTTACACCGACAGAGCCATTTTCCTTGTTTTCCATGTCAACAGATAGCATGGGAAGGCTGCAGGGTTCCTTTACTTCAGCAACTAATCAATAAGGGAGAAAAGCTTGTGTTTAATTCTTAGAAAGTGAGAGAAGAATATATATTCTGAAACGGAAATATAATGGTCCCTTTTTCCAGCTTCACACCAGTTCACGTATGTTTGTTTAAACCTCCGGTTCCCTCAGCGATTGGAGAGATGTGATTAAACCTAAAGCACTGGAGGAGACGGACTGGGGTGCTTTCATCTGTACTGGCACTCCCTGCCTTGACAATAAGCATTTGCAAATGAAATTGAATCCTCGTTGAAAACAAGTGCTGTGTGAACTGGCACAGCTTCCCCTGGGTGCCAAGCTCTCACTTAAGACACTGCAACTCATAAATGAGTCAAAGTCGAGAAAAACAATCCCCCTTTTCCTGCCCCTTCAGACCACGGGCTGTGATTTCTTTCTTTTCTTCTTTTTTTAATTGCATTTTTTTGTCCACTCACAAACCTTCTATTTTTTCATTGCAATGCAAAAGAACACTTAAAGCTTTTGTCAGCAAGTATTCCCCTACCTCACGTATTCTCAACGAAAGCCTCAAAACCTGTCTGTGAGATGGCCATGCTGTGGTAAAGCTGGAAGCTTACAAAAATGTCAGATAGCCCTTAGCACAGAAAGGTGGTGCTGGTGTGTGTGTGTGTGTGTGTGTGTGTGTGTGTGTGTGTGTAAGAGAGGGGAGGCAGCTCATTAGATTTATGTAAAAATCACCAAAACATCCAAGGAAATATAGTAGCATCCATCACTTTGTCTTTTTGTTTAGTAGGATGAGGACTGTGAAAAAATAAAAACCCTCCACAATTAATATGCAATTAGCAAGATGAAAAAGCTATGAACAAAACTGCTTTAAAAAACTAGTTCTGAAACGTGCTTGTTCTACAGCTGAAGCCATAAATTAAATACATTTCCTCTCAAATTACTTTATACTTCGGCACTCCTTCTCCAGGGATTACTCTGACATGACAAGTGCATCATTTAGTATATTCACAAGATTTTATCACTGTTAGAGAAGTAGATGATTAACAAATAATACTGTTAAGTGTGGGATAATCTTTCTCCTGATACACACACACACACACACACACACACACACACACACACAAACTTCCAGTTGCTAAACCACTTAGATCATTCATAGAGAAATCCAACATTTAATATACATATAGATATTAACATACATTCACACACCGTTACAGAGTAGACAGAAGATAGTGCTGCTGCTCCATGCCAAAAGAATGATTTCACTTCAGTTGGAAACTGTTACACATTCACCATTTTCTAAGCATCTCAGAAAAAAAAACCAAAACAAAACACTCACAATGATACTCTGTAACACCATACCACATTGTCTTATTATTATTATTATTATTATTATTATTATTTTCTTTTTTGTGGAAGAGTAAAAAGAAAACCTACCTAGAAGCAACTAAAACATGTCATTTTTTATAGGCTTATCAAGAACAGCCAAAGAAACCCCAATGTTTTCTTTCACAAAGTAGGCTGGCAAAGGAATTCAATAAGGAGGTACAATTTGACACAGTGAAATAAAACCAGGCTGGCTCTCAGCCAACATGACGTTAGGAATCACACACAAGCTGCACCAACTGCCTTCTGGTTCATGGCTGACTTTTTAAAGCTACAGTGTGCCTGTTCACTTTTGCTAACTACCTTCGGCACAATTAGTACAAGTGAATGAATCAGGAGTCCAAAAACTGCAGAATTCTCCCTGCACCTGTCTTGTAAAGAAAAACAAGCTGTATCAATAGCCTCTTATCTCCCCCCTCCCCTTCATTGTTGCTGCATGGTATGTCTTTGCTGTTGTTCTGAGCACAGATGTCATGTTTCGAAAACTATTTTTCTCCCCTGTGGGAGGAAAAAAAACACAAGAGAAAATAAGGAAAAAAAAAAAAAAACCAAACCCTAGTGTTTAGGGGCTATACCCAGTGAATACTCAGAAGCTGCAGCCCTGTGTTACTCTTTCTTCCTTACAGAGACTCATGGACAAAGTTCCCAGGGCTGGCTTTTAAGTAATCTCTTTGTGAGAATAAGGAAAGTACTGCCCAGCATAAAATCCTTGGCTTCATTATGCAGGAAGTAACATATTTCAGGGGATGCAAAGTGGATGGCCAGATCTCCTGAGAACACCTACATTCTTTTATTTTGGCATTCAACCTGCCAGATGAAGTCAGCAAAAATTCAAAATGAAACAAACCTCATTCTACAAAACAATTAGTTCTGGGAGATTTAATCTTAATTGTTTATCCCAGTTGTACAAAAAGCATAATTCAACAAAGTTAACTAACACTGTCTATGAGCACCGGGTACTGTATTAGTTACATGTGAAAAAGAAGATATTTTATGCCAACCCCCAAATTCATAGAATCTCCCACCATCCAGGAAATGGGAAGGTGGTGTGGAGAGACTAGGCTTGATCTTTTAAGATACCCTGGTCAATCTCCTGTTTCCTTGCATGGCTGGGAACCACTACTGAAGGAAAACATTCCCATTCCACAAACATGCTGTAGCTACACAGGAAGCATGCATAGCGTTCATCGAAACAAACACCAACAAATATTTGGACACTTTTAGGTCAAGATGTCAACTAAACCACTCAAGATAGGGCAAAGAATACAGGTTCCCAAGAAGGATCCTAGAAAAAGGCATCTGTTGCTGTATGACTGTGTAGAATTCAGGCAAAATTGAGGAGAAAGCAGAAGGTCTCCTTTTTCTTTGGTAATTTTTAAGGGCCCTAGATCAGCAACTATAATCTAAATTTGCAACCTGAATTTCAAAGTCAAAAATTTGCTCCCTTACTTATTCCAAGAATGATATTAGAAATGTACTTCTTGAAAGATCGTCACTGAGAAAGATTTCAAGTGTTCTCTCTGCCCATCTTTACCATTACTCCCTCGAAAAAGCAAACAATAATTTAGGGACAAATTCTAAGTGTTTATTTATTTTTGAGCACCATTTTTTGAGTCTGGTCAAACAGGGGAGTCTTATCACCACTGATCAAAATGATGAACTCTTCTGGATATAGAGAGCCCTTTCACCAACAGATTTCATAATGCTTTGGGACTTGATCTGAAATTCCTGAAATGTGCTCCAGGCAAATTCAAATGGAAGGGTGCTGGGCTGTGAGTCCTGGGGGCAAGGTGTCTCATAGCACTCTCATGCAGTTGCTCAGAACAAAATCAGTCCAGCTCAGCACTCTTGAAAGGAGAGGCAAAAAAAATGTAGTTAACACCGAACTTTTCCTTAGACACCCTCACAGGAGGAAGGATTCTGTGAAGTTTCTCCAAGATTTTCTTCCTATACATAGAGGACATCCCCTTCTGTCTCCCCTGCTGTGATCAAAAGTTTTCCTGTTAGACAAAGGTAAGGGTTTCAGAAGGTGATGTAGGAAATCAATTCCATTTTATGAAAAAAAGAAAAAGCAAAAGCCACGAAAGCATTCTAAATTTTAACCACAGCAGGTTTCACTTATCAGCTAGTTTCTAACTTAGGAATAAATTGACATTTGCGGGTGTAAGTATATACACTAGTTCTCACCCACTTCCTCCTCACTCTCTCCAACTAACTGATTTAACCCTCTTCTCTGCTAATAAAAATGATGTGTATGTATGTAGTGTATGTAGCCTACAGCCTAAATGAAGTGTGTGTACGTAATGTATGTGTGTGATGAGAGTAATGTGTATGCTGTGTGTAAGGTGTACGGCGTGTGCGTGGCGTGTGTAGCGTGCATGGTGTGTTTTTGTGCGTGCGCGTGTGTAGGGTGTACGTGTAGGGTGATAGAGATGCAAACAAGAGCTTCTGATCCAGGACATTATGGGATGTGCTTGCTAGAATCACTTGGGAGATCCTCATGTTGGGATTCTGAAGCACAACTGTTGGGCACACTTGGGCATGGGCTTAGGAGAGAGGATGGGTCAGAGTGTGGGGAACGGGTGCCTCCGATGGGGCTTCTTTTATTGCGCAGCACTCCTTCCTTCCCTCCACCCCGAGGACCAGAGCTGTCCCAAAGGAACCACTCGCCCCTGGCCTCCCGTCAGGGAATTGGCCAGCACAGTGTCCAGCCCGCATCGCAGAGTGCAGACCTGGGTCCACGTGGCTGCAGAAGAAATCTCGAAAAGTCGCCGGAGGGCAGGGCCGAGCTCACCGCCTCCCTAAGGGCGTCCCAGGGGAGAAGGGGGAGCGACCTGGAGAGCGAGCGGTGGGGGCAAGACTGAGGGCAGGAGAGGGGACGCCAGGAAGCCCCTCGGACGAGCGGCGCCGTCCGATAGACAAACGACTCGCTGGTGGCACCGACGACAAGAGGGGAAAAGTTTCTAAGACTTTCAAGAAGAAACTGTTTGTCTTTGAGTTTGGGGGCTCCCCAGGGAGCCCGTCTGTGGGAAGGGAGCGTGGGGTTGTGGCGCTCGCTGGGCGCCCAGCCGAGCCGTGCCACCACCGGGTCCCGTCCTGAGAGCTTTGCCCCGCAGCCACGGCGAGCCGCAGCTCTCCGCCGGAGCCCGGCACGCTTCTCTGTCCCCAGTTCCACTCCGGGGTGACAGATTCCACGCTCATGGGTGCAACAAGCTGCAGGAGCACCGGACACACAGCAGAGACGAGGGAGGGCAGGGCGGTGTTTATTGTGGTTTTCTTCGTTTCCTTCCATCCTGGAGAGGGGAGAGGGTGGCCGCGTTCCCAGTGCCCTCGCAGCACGAGCGGATCACTTACCTCCCCGCACGGCCGGCGGCGGGAGGCTTTCCCCCGCGCAGAGCTCGGCGGCCGCCACGCGCCCAGCCCCGGTGCAGCCGGCCGGCCGAGCGCGCGGGGCACGCCGGGACTTGTAGTCCTCCGCGGGCGGGCGGGAGAGAGGGCGGGGCGGGGGTCCGAGGGCTGGGGCCACCAGGAAGCGGAGAGGTCAGGAAGGGAGGGGACTAGGCGGGGGCCCTGCGAAAGCCTGGGAGGACGTTTGCTGGAACTTAAAAACCGCCAGGGAGCTGGGGGGAGGGGAACATTCCTAGAGAGAGTTTTAAATTGGGGGTTTTCAGGCTAATACCATTATCGCCCTGTCTTGCTCACGTCCCAATGAAGTTTTAGGCTGGGTTTGGCCAGTAATGACAAGTAGACATCTCCCCGGCCAAATTCATATTATTTGGGGCCTTACGCTTCCTTCGTCCCGAACACAAACGTGGAGTTCTCTACTTGGAGCACCTGTGCTGTCACTCACAGAATAACTCAGGGCATGCAAAGGTAGGGTGAATAAATTGCACTTTACATTTGCAGAGCACTCTGCAGTTTACAGAGCCCCTCTCCCTTGGTTCTTTATGTTGGAATCATAAAACAACACCGAGTTAGGCAGAGAAAACTTAAGATGTGGGGAGTCTTTTGTATCCGCTCTATTCATTTCCTCTTCTAACCCTGCTCTTAGCAGCTGGGAAAAGAGTGGGGAGAAGGAAGGCTGCTGGCAGATGTGGTGGGCGCAGTGAAAGACGAGCCTGCTGTGAGGGACTTTCCTGAAATAGCTGGTAAATAAATCCTCACTAAATAAGGAGATAAGTAAGACCAAAGGAACTTATGGATTGGAAGAATGGACTGGGAAAGAAAAGGCAGGTGGGATAGGGATAGAGACAGAAGGGAAGACTGTGATAGAGGCTAGAGGTCATAGGGAAACATGGTGGTTGAATATTGGATAGGGTAGGAAGGAAATGACAGGATAGATATAGAGACTGAATAGAAGGTTGTGATTAGACTATAGGTCTAATGAAATGAAAAAGTTGTATTAAAAAAAAGCAAAACAATGGGATTTTAGAAACCAGATAGATCTGGCATCCTGGTGTCACTTCAGAGCTAGCTCTGTGACCTTAGGTAAGTTATTTAACATCCCAAAACCCTTTTTTCTCATCTTTAAAATGTAAATAATAATAACTCCTACTTTATGATGTGGTTGTGCAGATTAAAAGAGATGGGAAGCATTTAGTATAGTGCCTGGCATATAACAGGACCTTTAATAAGGTGCTTATTAATAAAGTGCTTATTGTATGCCAGGCACTATACTAAGTATAAATAATACTATTTATAAATGCTAATCATACTATTATCTCCTTTTGTGGAAATACCGAAAGAAATTGGAGTAGAAGTACCAATTAGGAGGCTGTGACCATATTCTAAGCTACAGGTAATGATAGCTTGAACTACAGTAATAGAAAGGAAGCAGATATGAGACACTTCCAAGGCAAACTAGACAGAGCAGTGCAATCAATTGGACGTGGGCGTGAGGGGCGAGGAAGAAAGATGGTTGTCATTTCTAGACTGAGTAGGTAAATAATGTTGTCATTCACATGAATAGGTACACTGGTGGAAAAACAGGTTTTCGAGGAAGATGACTAGTTTGATTTTGGACATGTATAACTTGAGGCTTTCTGTGTATGAGTGACAGAATGTCAGTTGGGAGTGTGGACTTGGATATCCTGTGTAGAAACGGAACTTTGAGAGTGGATGACTTAGAAGAAGGAGTTGAAGATCATTTGGAGTGGGAAAAGGAAGGGCAGTCCCGAGGTGGGCAAGGGGAAGTGAGGACTCAGACAGTGACACCTGGCAGGAGCTGTGGAAGGAGATTAGAAGAAGCTGCAGGAGTACAGTGACACATAAGCCAAGAAAGGAAAGAGAAGTGAAGAGTTGTTCATTAACAGGTCAAACACTATAGAGAGGTAGCCAGTGACTGGGCCACTGGAATTACAGATCTAGTCTGTTGGGATGGATCTGCCTCCAGGAGCTGTTTTGGAAATTTACCAGAGTGATTTTGCTTGTCTCCTGATTGGGGAGGGAGAACTACTGGAATGTAGTCAATGGAGCCAAAGATGCTAGATATCATGCAGTACCCAGGCTAGTACAGCACAAAGAATTGTCCTGCATTCTGCGTTGCTTGACTGTTCTACTGTTCATTTGTGTAGATGAAAAAGCTATTTATATTTACCTGAGCCTAGAATCTATTTTATACATAAACATACAGTGTTTTTCACACAGTTTTAAGATATATTGAGTTTTCCTGGAATGCAGTACGTTGAATGGCAATACAGTTTTTGGAATTTGAATCACCAATACGATTCATTTAATGGCTGTCCATTTCATGGTGATTCTACAGATGAATGCAAGCATCTGATTACTTCCTTGTGCCTTTTAGTTTAGGGATGCCTGAGTAGCTCCATAATGAATCACACATTTACTTTTTCCTTTATGTTTCAGTTAAGGGATCACTTTGAATTTTTAAAAAAATTACAAGCTTACAAGTGTAGGTAGTTTACAACCTTGCTTTCACAATGTTAAAGAGCAGATTGCCCCGTATTTGTTATTAAAAAGGGCGTTAGGTTTGATAAGGCCAAGAATCATTATTCGGTCCATCAACAAATGTCTTTTGAATGCCTACTGTGTGCTAGGCACCTTTCTAGATGCTTGATCTACATAAATAAGTGAAACAGAAAAAGTTCACTGCGCTTAGGGAGCTCACGTTCTAATGTGAGCGTGGGTGAGGCAGACAATAAATAATAAACATAAACTATGTAAGTAAATTCTATGGTATGTTAGGAAGTGTTTTTGGAGACACCTGGGTGGCTCAGTTGGTTCAGTGTCCAACTTCAGCTCAGGTCATGATCTCACAGTTCATGGGTTCAAGCTCTGTGCTGACAGCCGGAGCCTGCTTCAGATTTCTGTGTCTCTTTCTCTCTCTGCCCCTCCCCAACTCATGCTCTGTCTCTGTCTCTCAAAAAAAAAAAAAATGAATAAACGTTAAAAAAAATTAAAAACGTTTTTTTAAAAATTTTTTTAACATTTATTTATTTTTGAGACAGAGGGAGACAGAGCTTGAATGGGGGAGGGTCAGAGCGAGAGGGAGACACAGAATCCAAAACAGGCTCCGGGCTCCAAGCTGTCAGCACAGAGCCCGACGCGGGGCTTGAACCCACGGACTGCGAGATCATGACCTGAGCCGAAGTCGGACGCTTAACCAACTGAGCCACCCAGGTGCCCCAAAAATGTTTTGAAAAAATAAAGCAGGATAAAGGAGACTGGGAATACAGGAGAGTGTGGGTTGAAACGTTAAATATAGTGATCAGGATAAATTGTATTGAGAGGATGACATTCAAGAAAAGATCTGGAATTGGTAAGGGAATGACCTGGTGGATTTCTGAGAGAAGAACATTCCAGGGAGACAGACAGTTAGGCATAGGCCAGAAGGTGGCTGTCTGGCTGGAGTTTTTAAGAAACAGTAAGGATGCCATTGTGGCTGGATTGGAGAGAGCCAGGGTGAGTAGGAGGAGAACTAAAGGTAACCAAGTGGTTGGGACAGGTGAGGTAGGGCTTATAGGGCATTGCGGGGACTTTGGCTTTCATGCTGAATGAAATGGGCAGCTGCTCAAGAGTTTAGAACAGAGGAGTGATATAATCAGGCATATTTTTAAAGGATTATTCTGGCTGCTCTATCTAGAATAGATAGAGCAATGGTAGAGGCTGAAGAGACAAGGAGATATTGTAGTAATCCAGGCAAGAAGTAATAGTGGCTTGACCAGAGTCATAGCAATGAAAACTGATATGGGAGAAGAATCATGAATTCCAGAAGGCTCAGTGGTGGAGTTTCAGGGGTAGGGGAGGGCTGGAAGATGGAGACAAATTACGGGATGTTGGAACCTTGTGGGAAGGAGACTTTGGGAGAAGTCTTCTAACATTTCTTTTATTTATTTTTTTATTTCTTGAAGTTTTGCTTTATGTGTTTGAATACTATATTATTTTATATAGGAAGATTCATACTAGCGATAACTTCATTGTGAGTTGTATATCCCTTGCCATTATAGGAGCACCTGGGTGTCTCAGTTGGTTAAGTGCCTGACTCTTGATTTTGGCTCAGGTCAGGGTGTCAGGGTTCCTGGTATTGAGCCCTGCTTAGGATTCTCTCTTTCCCTTCTCTGTCTGACCCTCCCCCACTCAATCTTTCCCTCGATCTTAAAAAAAAAAAAAAAAAAAAAAAAAAAAAGAAGCATCTGTCCTATTACCCTTTGCCATTATAGTGTCTGTCTTTGTCCCATGGAATAATTTTTTTTTTTTTTTAATTTTTTTTTCAACGTTTTTTATTTATTTTTGGGACAGAGAGAGACAGAGCATGAACGGGGGAGGGGCAGAGAGAGAGGGAGACACAGAATCGGAAACAAGCTCCAGGCTCCGAGCCATCAGCCCAGAGCCCGACGCGGGGCTCGAACTCACAGACCGCGAGATCGTGACCTGGCTGAAGTCGGACGCTTAACCGACTGCGCCACCCAGACGCCCCGTCCCATGGAATAATTTTTAAAAAATAGTTTATTCTACTTGAAATTATTTTAATTAGATATGTTTAAGCTTATCTGTTATGTGTTACATTTTGAATGCTTATTGTTTCTTTGTTTTCTTTTTGCTTTATAATCTGTTTTCTTTGTTTTTTTTGGTTTTTATTTTTACCCTCCTCTAGGTATTAGTTATCTTTTGCTGTGTAACAAATTACCCCCAGCCCTAGCAGCTTAAAGCAGCACATGTTTACCTTGTACTTTCTGTGGGTCACGAATCTTGGCATGGCTTAGCTGAGTCCTCTGCTTCAGAATTTTTACTGTTCAGTTTTCACAGGTGTTGTACCACTTTCAAGCTTAACCACATGGCTGTTGACAGGATTTAGTTCCTCATGGGCCCTAGAGAGCCTCAGGTTCCTGTCACGTGGGCCTCTCCACAGGGCATCTCATGACATGGCAGCTGGCTGAATCAAAGCAAGCCATGGGAGGAAAGGCAGAGAAAGAGTGTAAGCAAGACAGAAATCAGTCTTTTTATTTTATTTTATTATTTATTTATTTTTTTTAGTTTCTTTATTTTGAGAGAGACAGAGACAGTGTGTGGGGGGGAGGGACAGAGAGAGAGAGAGAGAGAGAGAGAGAGAGAGAGAATCCCAAGCAGGCTCCAAGATACCAGCTACGGAGCCCGGATATGAGGCTCGAACTCACACACTGTGAGATCATGACCTGAGCCAAAACCAAGAGTCCAATGCTCAACCGACTGAGCCACCCAGGTGACCCAGATATCACAGTCTTTAATAGCTTAATTCCAGAAGTAAAATCCTTCACTTTGCCACATTCTCTTTGTTAGAGATGAGTCATTATGTCTAGCCTACACATGAGGGCATGATACCAGGAGTTGGGGATCATTGGGAGCCCCTTTAGAAGGCCACCTACTATACTGTAGCAATTTAGAAGTTGTAAAGTATATTAAATAATATATTTATATTTATATTTCTCAATTTACCTTAGAAATGAATTGATGATGAAAGATGATGAAATTAATCTACTTAGACTATTTTTTTTCTCTCCCCACCTTTTTCTCTCCCCACCTTTCTGTTAGTTTGGAGAGCAAATATTGATTCTTGTCCCTGTCTATTATCATTAAAATATTATTCTTTATATTATGTAATTTTTCTTTAAGCATTATAGCAATTATTTTTCATTTTATGACTTAGAATTTTAGTTACCTAAATATAGTTTTATGGACGAAGAGGTTTAAAGCTCATCACTAAACCTTTTCTACCTCATGTCTTTCTCATTCATGAACTTCTTATTGTTACTCATCTGTTCACTGTCTTGATTTTTTCCTGAGAGATTTTCCAGAAGCTCATAAATGTTATGTTTCTTGAATTCTCATGTATTTGAGAATTTCTTTTTCTTACCATTACATATGAAAGGTGGTTAGAAATTTTCCACCAGGTATAGAAATCTTTTCCCCTTTAATATTCATTAACCACAGTTCCATTTTCTTCTAGCATCTAATATTGTCTGATTTCTTTGTTTTTGAGGATGACTTTTTCCTTCTGCTTAGATGACTATAGGATTTTTTTTTTACAGTCCTTGAAGTTTCAGATAAAAGCTTTTATTAAATTTTCTTGGAATGCGGTGAGCCCTTTCAAAATGTAATTTTAAGATCTGCTTTATTTCAGAAAATTCTTCTATTATGTAAATTTTTTTGGTTCCATGTATTCATTCACATCTTCAAAGATAGCAGGCATTCATGTGCCGGTTCTCTATTGTTTGTTTTCTGCCTCTTCCAGCTCCTCCCTCGTCACTTTCATTCTGTGTCATTTTCCACTAAATTCTATGTGATTTTTTTCAATAGCGTGCCCTCCATATCCGATTTTCTTTAGTTTAAATTCTACTCCTGATGCTCTTAGTGTGATTTTCAGGGATTTAGTTTCTTCTCCTTGTTTATTTCCTCTGCTTTTCCAGATTTCTTTTACTTTTACTGCTGCATGGGTCCCATGCTATTTTTTTTCTGACTTTTCTTTTTTAATCTTTGAAGGAAATCAGTGAGATCTAGTTGATTTGCTCAAGAATAAAATGAGTGTCTTGCTTCCCCTTCCCTTTTTGCCTGTGTACCGTTTGAATCATCTATCGAAAATGTAAACCAGAGTACTGAGTGTTGATGGTTCATAGTCTTTGGTCAGTCATTCAGTGATGGATGAGCTGGGACAGGAGGAAAATCTGCTGTGAATGAAGAGAGACAGGGAGAAAGAAAGTGGGGGAGGGGGAGGAAGAGAAAGAGATTTACTTATTTCTTTGGCATTTTTTTTCTACTTATTGCTAACATTTTTGAACAAAGTATTCAAGTGCCTTGTAATAATATAAGAGGCAATTTTTAAAACTGTTTAATATCCACATGAAAATAAAATGTCAATACCAGAGGAGAAATAAAAATGCAAATCAGTAGCTGCAGCATTCTACGAAGTTGTTAAAATGAAATTGTGACTGAATTTTTAAGCTTCCTGGCAACCAAAGCAAAAACAAACAAACAAACAAACAAAAAACCCCCACATAATTAGATATATGGTTTTCATTGACTCTAAATGAAAACCTATGGGTTATTCAGGGGGAAAATTTTTGTGGCATTTGCTTCCAGCAGGGAAACAAAATCAAAGGGGGCAAGGTTCTTAATGAACTTGATTAGTAAATACAATAGTGGCGTTCATTAAGCTGTTTCTCGTAGGTTTTAATGAAAGATAAAAACCTGGCATCTAAACAGAGTCCAGAGAAAGCGAATTCCTCTGGTTCAAAGATAGTGGGATCCAAACCTATTTGGAAGATAAAATCTTCTCTTTGGAGAAACAAATGATGTTACTGGGTTGCAATGTGTCCCCCCAAAAGATATGTTAAAGTTCTAATACCCAGTACCTTAGAATGTGACCTTATTTGGAAATAGAGTTATTGCAGATGTAATTAGTTGAGATGAGGTCGCACTGGAGTAGGAGATGTTCTTGTAAGGAGAAGTGAGACAGGGAGAGGAGGGTGCTATGTGAAGACAGAGGCACAGAAGGAAGATGGAGGTAGAGATTGGAGTTAAACTGCCTCAAGCTAGGAATCACCTGGGCTGCAAGAAGCTGGAAGAGGCACGGAGGACCCAGTCCTAGACGGGTCTGCCAAAACCTTGATTCAGACTCCAGCTTCCAGACTATGAGAGAATAAATTTCTGTTGTTTTAAGGGACCCAGTTTGTGGTATTTTATTACAGCAGTCTTAGGCAGCTAATACAGATAGACCGCATTTCGTTCAACAGTGTTTTATAAACATTAGTTCTCCCAACCAAGATCTGGTATTGGGCAATTTGAGATTGGATATCGACATTTGGTGTTAGACAGTAGAAAGTTTGTTAAGAGACTCAAGGAGGTTTTATGTGCTGATATTGAGGATAGGTCTATATACTTTAAATGAAAAACTTGTAAATGTTGGTAAGGTAAACATTCCTTGTGAACATTCTTATACCTGAAATTCACACCTAGAGTGCTACCCATAACACCTATCTGTATAAAGGGTCAAGTGTACACTTGAAAACAAATCCACGTGTTTTTTGAATTTGTTTTTGTTTTTAACAATGTGGGATCTGTTTTATCACATGAAATAAAGAAACAATTGCTGAGATGATTTAGTCTAGAAAGTTTATAAAACAGGTAATACCTGTCCCTTACTGTAAGAATTGGACTGACACATGATCACAAGCTGTATTGGTTAGAAAATGTAGGATAGGGGGTGGCTGGGTGGCTCAGTCGGTTAAGCATCTGACTCTTGATTTCGGCTCAGGTCATGATCTTATGGTTTGTGAGTTTGAGCCCTGCATCAGGTTCTGCACTGACAACGTGGAGTCTGCTTCGGATTCTCTTTCTCCTTCTCTCTCTGCCCTTCCCCTGATTGCTCTCTCTCTCTCTCTCCCAAAATAAATAAAAATAAACTTTTCAAAAGAGAAAGAAAATGCAGGATAATTTTAGCATAATTGATAAGCCAGGATTTATAACAACGAGTAGATAGTAGATCAAATTGTTGTTGAAACTACCTCTAATTATGAAAACTCATCATTGCAATACAGGATACCTGCCCCCACATTCCCTACATATGTCCCTCCATAGTGGAAAGGATGTATATACAGACTTTCTGAAAATTGTCTTCCTTACTTTCTTATTTCTTCCTGCCCAGAGATTTTTTATTCCCAGGCAGATGGTATTAAGAAGCAAAAGTTTGTATAGTCTCATCTCCTTATCTAAAGGTCAAACTTTTGGACATTCTCCAAAACACAGCAGCAGTCTAGAGATATGGAAAGGAGGGGGTAGGTCATGAGAGTTAGAAATAATCTTAAACTCCTGAATTAAAATCAGGAAGTTTGCAGTAGAGATATGGCCAGCTGGAGACAGACTCAGTGACAGGACAGACACACTAAACAACAGAGTTAGCGGTGATTGGTTTACCTAAGTAGTGGGGGTTATATAGTGATATCTGGGCCCAATGTGATAGCTGGACACAATTAAATATCTAGGGGCAGGGAAGGATCCAGTATTAAGTTTCTTATATCCTAAGGTATAAGCAATTTGAAATAATAAAATTATTAAGTAAAAATATACAGAGGACTTCTCTTACTCTGAAGCACTTAACATAAGTGATAAAATATATAAATCATCTTTTAAATGCATGAATAAATTTAAAAGTAAAATGAATGTTTAATATGGTAAAATAAGTTATGAACGAAATAAAAACTGAGGAAAGAAAAAGAGACCATAAAAATATCCATCACATTTGAAAAAGAACAAAATAGAACTTCTAGAAATGAAAGATGAAAAGATTGAAATTAAAAACCCAGTGGAAGAATTTAGAGTGGAGGAAACCATAGACAGAGAATTAGGGAGTGGGAAGCATAGACTGGAAAACCTTACATAAAATGCAGCTTAGAATCTGTAGAGGTTTACCATGTCCCTGTGTTCTCAGCATAGAGAGATAATCACTAGAAAATATGACAGAGAGGTTGAGTCATGAAGGATAGAAGGAGAAGGCTCAGTATGCCTGTAATCAGAATTTCAGGAGATAATAGAGAAGAGGACAAAGCAATATTTGAGGACTCAGTAAACGAGGCATGTATAGAACTGATGAAAGATAGTAACCTCAGATTCTAAAACTCAAAGGACCCTCAGACATAAACTTAAACAGATGCAGACACATACACACTTAAACACATTGTTGTAAAACTTCAGAATGCCAGAGACAAAGAGAAGATACTAAAATTAGCCAAAACCCCCAAAATACAGATTACTTGTAAAGGAATGACAATGAGACAGGTGAGTTCTGAGCAGCAAAAATGGGACAAAAGATTGTGGGAAAATATTTTAAATGTGCTGAGGGATAGTAACTGAAAGAGAATTATTTACCCATTAAAACTACCTGTCAGAATAAGTTATTAGGCTGTGGTAACAAATTAACTCTGAAACCTCTGTGGCTTAACATAATCAAAGTTTATCTCTTGTGCTTTGCATCAAGGATAGGTCAGAGGGTGCCCTGCTCCGCCTGGTCACTCAGGGACCCAGGCCAAAAGAAGCTCTGATCTTTCTAGCTGCATCTCCCAGAATTACATGAGCTATCAGGTCATTTCAGGAGGGAAACAGGGACATAGAGGAACACAGATTTCAAAGACCTTTTTCTAGAAGGGAAACATGTTACTTCTCCTCGTGGTCCTTTGGTCAGAATAAGTCCCAAGTCCCAAACTAACTGCAAGAGAGAGTGAGAAATGAAGAGAATCATGTGGATATTTTAGTAAATACTAACTTTCTCTGCTCAACTGTTTTTCAAAATGGGGATAAAATAGAGGTAGTCTAGATAAACAAACACTGGGAAAAATTAACATCAATAACCTCTTAATAAAAGAACTTCCAAGGATGTCTTCAAGAAGAAGGAAAATGAGGGGCATCTGGCTGGCTCAGTTGGTAGAGCATAGGACTCTCGATCTCAGGGTTGTAAGTCTGAGCCTCATG
This sequence comes from Panthera uncia, assembly GCF_023721935.1. Taxonomy (NCBI): domain Eukaryota; kingdom Metazoa; phylum Chordata; class Mammalia; order Carnivora; family Felidae; genus Panthera; species Panthera uncia. The sequence continues at coordinate 35,058,002 of NW_026057585.1, forward strand.
TTGGGTGTAGAGATCACTTTAAAAAAAATCTTAAAAAGAAATAAAAAAAAAAAAGAAGTAGGAAAATGATCTAGAAGGGAAGTTTGAGTGACAAAAACTAATGTCAAGTAAAGGAAAAGGCAAATGGTTGCGTCAACCTGAACAATACAAAAAATACAAATAATAAATAATAAAGTACAGCTTGTAGAATTAAAAAATAATGGCTTTTAAGATGGAGTGATGATAAGAGTTAAAACATTCTCAGGTCATTATGTATTGGGGAAGGTTGTAAAGATAACAAGTACCGACTTTGTTAGGTTAAGTATGCATACTCTGATTTCAAAGGAACTAGTTAATGAGCAAAAATAAAGTTTATAATTCCAAAACTAGAGAAGGGAAAATTTTGGAACTAAGAAATTGAATCCATTAAAACAAGACAAGAAGGAGAAAAAAGCAACAGAGAAGTCAGAACAAAAATTTTAAACTGGATAGTTTAAAAATTGGTGACAGGCGCGTCTGGGTGGCTCAGTCCTTTGAGCAGCGGGCTCTTGGTTTCTGCTCAGGTCATGATTTTACCCTTGGTGGGATCGAGCCCTGCGTCTGGCTGTGCATTGACATCTTGGAGCCTGCTTGGGATTCTCTCTCTCTCTTTCTCTCTGCCCTTCCTCCCCCCCACCCCCACCAGCTCACATTCTCTCTCTCTCTCTTAAAATAAATAAACATCAAATGTTCAAAAAAAAAACTGATGATAGAGATAAATTAAAATTATCAATATCATTGAGGAGGGCACTTGTTGGGATGAGCATTGGGTGTTGTATGTAAGCGATGAATCATGGGAATCTACCCCCAAAACCAAGAGCACACTGTATACACTGAATGTTAGCCAGCTTGACAATACATTATATTAATAAAATAAAATAAAATATATCAATAAAAATAAATGGACTAAACTTCCCGTTGAAAGTGAGATTGTGAGATTGAATCAAAAAGTTAAATCTATGTATTTTCTGGTTACAGAGACATGCCTAAAATGTAAATAAAGAACAGCTGAAAGTAAAAGGACAGAAAAATATATTTTAGGCAAATATTAACCAAAAGAGTTGCAGTTTATATATTATATAAAATAGACTTTAAGGCAAAAAACTTGATAGACAAAGGAGATCATTCAGTGATTATAACAGACTTGATTCACTAGGAGGATAAAATGACTCTATTTTTGCATACCTGATAGTGTAGCTTCAATATCATAAAAGGAAATGTGACATAATTACAAAGAGAAATTGCCAAATTCTCCACTATAAGGAATCATTTAAATGTATCTCTCTCAGTGATTGATAGATAAAATATTCCAAAAAGCATTAAAGATATGATTAGGTGATACAGAGTGCTTGACCTAATGAATATATAGAATTTTGCAGTCTAAATTAAAGTACACAAATTAGTTTGGGTCATGCATGGGATGCTATAATAATTTGTCATGAATTAGGCCATAAAACAAATCTCAACCAATTTGAAGGAATGGACTTTTAAAAAATTATATTTTATGACTAAAATTCATTAATATAGATATTAACTGAAAGATAATGTTAGAAAACATTCATTTAGAAAATTGAAAAATACACTTCCAAATAACTCATCAACCAAGGAGTAAATCACAGTGGAAAACAGAACATCTCTAGAATGAAATAATAATAAAACAAAAAACTTCACCAACTTTACTAAATCTTAAATGCAGTTTAACAAGGCTGAGAGAGAAATTTAAGCCATAAAGTCTTATATTAAAAACTAAGAAAGCCTTAAAATTATTTAACTAAGCATCCATGAGAAATTATAAAAAGAACAATAGAATGAATTTAAAGAGAACAGAAGAAAGGAAATAATAAGGATGAGCCCAGAAATTAATGTAATAGAAAACAAAGATAAAATAAGGCAAATGCTGAAAATTAGGTTTTTGAAGAGGTGAATAAAATAAACCTCTAATTTAACTGATTTAGGGGAAAAAAAGAGAAGGCAGAAATAAGCGATTTTAGGAATTTTAAAAATGCAGAGATATAAAAAAATGTAAAGTAAAAACAATTTGATGCCATATTTGAATATTAAGACAAAAATATCAAATTACTAGAAAATGCAGCTTACCAAAACTGACTCAGGAAAAAAATAGTAACTCTGAATAATTTGAAGGCCCTTAAAGGTATTGGTTCAACAATTTTGAAATCTTACCACAAAGAGAAGACTAGGCCCAGGTGGCTTCATAGCCATATATAGATAAATATGTTCATACATATATAATGTTCATATATATTTGTTCATATATATAGTTTATATATATTTGTATATATATAGATATGTATGCGTATATATGTGTGTGTGTGTGTGTGTGTGTGTGTGTGTGTGTGTATACACACCCAAGGAACATAATTCTAATCTAAAACACATTCTTTCAAAAGAAAAAAGCCTATGTATTTTATGTAATAAAATATACAAAAATAATATAAAAGAGAAAAATTACAAATGAGCCTCACTCATGAACATAGATGCAAAACTCGGCAAAAACAGTTTAAAAAAACTTAATCTGACAATGCATGAAAGATAATACATTATGGCAAATTGAGTTTATTCTTAGAACACAGAATAGTTTAACTTTAGAGGCACCTGGGTGGCTCAGTTTGTTAAGTGTCCACCTTTGGTTCAGGTCATGATCTCACGGTTTGTGGATTTGAGTCCTACATCAGGCTCTGTGCCTGATAGCTCAGAGCCTAAAGCCTGCTTCGGATTCTGTCTCTCTCTCTCTCTCTCTCTCTCTGCCCTGCCCCTGCTCATTCTCTGTCTCTCTCTCTCTCTCTTTCTCTCTCTTAAAATAAATAAACAAAAATAAATAAACATTTTTTAAAAATTAAAAAATAAATAAATAAACATTTTTTAAAAATTAAAAAAAAGAATAGTTTAACTTTAGAAAATCAATTAATGTAATTCACCAAATTATAGTTAGTGAAGAATAAGCACATACTATACTCATCTCAGTAGTTGCAAACAAATCATTGTATAAAATTTAATATTTATTCATGTTAAGACAATCAATCAAACAAAAACTCTTAGTAAACTAGAAATAGAAATTACATTCTTTGAGTTGATAAAAAATATTTGCCAAAGACTCACAACAATTTTACTCACTGGTGAAAAGTTAGAAGCATTCCTTTAGAAATCAGTAAGAAGTCAAGAATGCCTGTTAATGTTACATCTAGCCAACACATACTGGAAGTCCTAGCCATTCAGTTAGTAAAGAAAAAGAGTAACAAGTTTTTTAAAAATTGCCATTACTTAAAAGATGATGTGATTAGCCAAATAGAAAAATAAAAAAATCTATGTAAAATTATTAAAATTAATAATATAACTTGATAGATATGAATTAAATATCAATTACCATCAAAAAAAGTAAGAAAATGTACTTTGAAAAATGTATCATTTGCAAGTACAACAAAAATACAGTATACTGGGAATAGATCTCACCGATTATGTGCAAGACCTTTATAAAAACATCATATAACTTTATTGAAAGATATTTAGAGAATGTCTAAATTAATAGAGATATATCATGTTCATGAATAAGAGTATTCATTATTGTAAAGACTTCAAGTCTGCCACAATTAATGTAGTCACAGTGAAGTTGCAATAAAAATCTCAATAGGGTGTTTTAAAGAAGTTGAGCTGATTCTAAAATGTATAGGAATACAAAGGGTAAACAATATCTAGATACTCCGAAAGAAGAACAAGGATAGTAGGGATGCCTGGGTGGCTCAGGCTGTTTGGCATCCAACTCCAGCTCAAGTTGTGATCTCCCAGTTTGTGAGTTCAAGCCCTGCTTTGGGATCTGTGATGATAGCTCAGAGTCTGGAGCCTGCTTCGGACTGTCTGTCTTCTCTCTCTGCCCCTCCCCTGCTCATGCTCTGTTTCTCTCTCTCAAAAAATAAATAAAAACGTTATTAAAAATAAAAAAAAAAGAACAAGGCCAGTAGAAATTTGTCTTACCAAATGGCATGATATAGTATAGAGGTAATGCATGAAGAAACTGTGATGTTGGCATAAGGAGAAGTAAATTGACTAATAGAATATACGAGGAAGCCCAGAAACAGACGTGGCATATGAGGAACTTGATATACAATGTGAATGGCACAATGGTAAGTATAATTGGCTTTGGGACAATTGGTTTTCCAGGTGATAGAAAATGCAACTGGATCTTTGCCTCACATCATACTATAAATATCGATTTCAGGTGGATTAAAAACATAAATGTTATAGGAAAAACTTTAAAATTTTTGGAAGAAAATATAGGAGATGTTCCTTTTGCCAACAGGATAAGAAAGAATTTTCTAAAGACACAAAAATACAATTTATAAAGAAAAATATTGAAGAAATTTGAGCACAGAGTAGAAACTTTGATTCATGAGAACATAACATAAATGGGGAGAAAGTATTTGTAGTACATTGAATTGACAAAATACTAATATCCAGATGAATAAAGAGTGATTAAAGAATTTTAAGAAAAAAGCTAGCAACCAAATAGAAAAACAAGCATTTCCCATAAGAGGAAACCCATGTGGCCAAGGAACATATTAAAATATTCAATCTCAATATTAGGACAATAGAAATCCAAATTCTGAGCTATGGTTTCATACCCACCAGATTGGAAGAATTTTCAAAGTCTCAGCAGGCTGTGTTCTCAGGTGTGGAGCAATCAGAACTCTTACTTTCATAGTGTGATTAATTTGGAAAAGAATTTAGCATTTTGAAGTAAAATTGAAAATCCATATACCCTATTATTCAGCAGTTCCACACCAGGTTTATCCCAGTGGTAGACAGAATAATTCACACCCTCCCATCCCCACATCCTAATCCCCAGAACTTGTGGATGTGTTTGGTTCCATGGCAAAGAAGTGTGAAGGTTGCAGATAGAATTAAGATTGCTAATCAGTTGATCTGTAAATGAGGAGAGTATCCTAGATTATGCAGGAAGACACAATAATCACAAAAGTTCTTAAAAGTGGAAGAGGGAGACAGAAAAGTCAGAACCAAAGAGATAGCATTATAAGAAATTCTTGGTCAGTTGTTGCTAGCTTTGAAGATGGAGAGGGCTATGAACCAAGGAATATGGGAAGTATCTAGAAGCCAGAAAATGCAAGAAAACAGATTCTCCCCTAGATCCTTCCAGAAAAGAATGCAGCCCTGCTGATACCTTGATTTTAGCCCAGTGAGACTTATTGCAGACTTCTGATGTCCAGCACCAGAAGGTAAGAAGTTTGTGTTGTGGTAAGCCGCTGCACAACTAAATTTGAGGTAATTTGTTACAACAGCAATAGGAATCGTGTAGGACTCTAGAGAAAACTCTTGCACAATGGCGACAGGTGACCAGTGCCAGATTATATATACCAGCATTGGTCAACAACACAAAAAATGGAAAATAACCCAAATCTTCGTGATTAGGAGAGTAGATCCATAAATAACTATGGAATAGGAATGCAATGGAATAATGTACATCAGAGAAATGAATAAACCACAGGCATATGGACAACATGATATTAAGGGAAAAAGCAAGTTACAGGCAAATAAATAAACACATTGGAATGTCATTTATACAAAATTCAAAAAATGAAAATCCCAATATGTTGATTAAAGATACATAATGGTACATACTATATACATAAAAGGGAAGGAATGACGAATACAATTTAGGGCTGTGGTTGCCTCTGGTGGGGAAGGCAGGGTGAGCAGATTAGAGAGGGGCATTGCCTTAATCATCTGGGTTGCTATAATATCATAAATAAATCATTTATTTCTCACAGTTCTGAAGACTGGAAATCCAAGATCAAGAGCCAGCAGATTTGGTGTTTTGTGAGTGTCCATCCTGGTTCATAGGCCTTTTACAGTGTCCTTCCATGGTGGAAGGGACAGAGAGCCCTCTTGAGCCTCTTTTATAAGGACACTGATCTCATTCATGAAATCTTCACCTCCCAAAGCCTCTACCTTCAGTAGATTACCATCACCTTTGAGGTCAGAATTTCAGCATATGAATCTGGAGGGGCATAAACATTTGGATCATTGCAGGCATTGGGGAGCTTCAGTAGCATTGGCAATGCTCCAGAATAGTGATTTTAATGGGTTTATTGTTATGCTTTGTAATGTACATGTATTTCATGTATGTTATTAGCAAGCACCAAATATTTTATAGTGTAAGAAATAGAGGGGAATAGGGGCACCTGGGTGGCTCAGTTGAGCGTCCCACTTCAGCTCAGGTCATGATCTCGCAGTTTGTGAGTTTGAGCCCACCATCGGGTTCTCTGCTGTCAGCATGGAGCCTGGAGCCTGCTTTGGATCCTCTGTCCCCTTCTCTGCCTGCCCCTCCCCTGCTCACTCTCTCTCAAAATAAATAAGTAAACTTAAAAAAAAAAAAAAGAAATAGGAATAAAAAGAAAAAAATGTAACTATGATAGGTTTGTAGCTTGTCTTACAGTGTTTGAAATAATTAACTGAGCTGAGGCATTACAGTTGATCCTGATGCTCAAGTGACTATTAAGTATGTTATTTTTACATACACTCAGTAATTGGGAATTACTATGAGCCCATGTGGCTTAATTGACTGCTGATTTCTGTTCATAGAGTCAAAGCCAAGAAGTCAAGAAAGGTGGCCATCTCATGGAGATTGTCTTAGAGGGCCAACAGCCTTCACAGCACCAACTCCACTCCTCAGTACTGGTCAACATTAATGAGTGATGCTCTTTCCAGGCACTGCTCCAACCGCGTACGTAATCCTCACAGCATCCCGTTGAGACAGGTACCATTATTGATCCCATGTCACAGATGGACAAACTGAGGTCCAAGGTGGTTAAATACTTGACCCGGGATCACCCAGCTAGGAAATGACAGTCTTGATTTAAACACAAACAGTTCTATGCTCTTATCCATCGGTCTATATGGCATCTCAGTTGTTTTCAACTTCATTGTAAATAAAATTTACCTTGAAGCACTGGGTTCTTCTGACATAGTTGCTTTGAAGTTGGTCTTCAGATCTTGTATTTTTAATTTAATTTTATTTTTTTGGAAAGAGAGAGAGAAAGAGAGAGGGAGAGAGAGAGAGAGGCAGAGTGGAGGGGGAAGGAGAGAGAAAGAATCTTAAGCAGGCTCCACCCCCAGCTCTGATCCCACCACTCTGGGGTCATGACCTGAGCTGAAATCAAGAGTTGGACGCTTGCTCAACCAGCTGAGCCACCCAGGCTCCCCTGAAGTTGGTCTTCAAATGAGCCCTGGAATTCACATTGTCAGCTGGTAGCTTAAGCATTTGCCACTAGTTTGATTTCTTTCCAATTTACCCCTCCCACGAATCTGATCATACCTCTCCCCTGCTTGAAGTTTTTCCATGTCTCTCCTCAGCATTAAGACTCAAGTTCAACCCTTTTAGTTTAGCATACAAGGCTCTTCAGACTCTGGCCCCAGTCTTGCCCTTTTTGTGTCACAGCCATCCATTCTCCTCAACCCTTTCTTTACTTCCACGATATGGGCCTTCTTCCAAAACCATGTACAATGGCCTTCCACACCTCCATGCCTTAATACTTGCTGCTTTCTCTGCCCAGAAATGATCAGCCCGTCTTCTTCATCTAGGTAACTCCTACCCATTTTTCAAAATTCTGAAAGTTCACTTTACACCTTCACTCAGTATTGATTTAGAAGCCTCTCCTCTGCTCTTCTGTAACAGCCCACGCTTTCTTATGTCTCGGAGCTAATGGCACTACCGTGTAACCTTCAGTGTATTCAGATATCCCCTCCATTAACAGTCTCAATAATAATAATAATAATAACAGTCACTTAAGGAGCATTCTAAGCGATGGCATCCCTTAGGTCCTATTGCCAATCCAACTCCAAAAGGTACCTATCATCAGCTGCGTTTTAAGGTTGAAGAGAGTGAAGTTTAGAGAGTGAGGTAGTCAGTCTGTGGTCCTACCATTTTAATGGTGGCATCACACTCACATCTGGCTCGGTTAATGTCTTGTTTGAGTCCATCTCTCCCGCACCTGTCATTAGTAGTGACATTTTCCTGGTTAGATGGATGTAGATAGATGGATGGCCTGGGATGCCATAAATCCAGGTTTCGAAAGAAAGAAAAACAAAGCCAAATTTGAAGTCAGGATGAACACTCACGCTTGGGTTCTGCCTCTGCCTCTATCTAGCTGCTAAAATAGGACAGCTCTCGAATGATAAGTATGTCTAGAGGTGATTAGTATGGCAAGTGGGCTTCTGGGTAGAGAAAGAACTTGGAACTACAGGCTGCAGATCAGCAGGGAGGCCAGAAAGAGACTTAACTCACAGGCGGGGTGAACACTGGTGCAAATTTTCTTTGCGGCAGAACTATGTTGTCATGCAATCTTTATCTTAGTTCCCCAGATGGGGAGATAGCGCTTTGCTATCTCTGTGTGCACCTGTGACCGGGGTTTGTTTGGTCTCAGTGCAAGGGCTTACACACCACCTACCTTTTTGGTTTGTGTCCAGGGTGGCTGTTTTCTGAAAATAGAAGCTGATACTGCCTCCAACTCAGTCCCTTTCACCTCATGTTCTTTCTGGTACACTCGTCCTAGAGTATCAACCCATCTCAGATTCCTTGCTACATGACAGATTTGCAACATTTGTGGTTATGTGTGAGTTGTTACTGAGAGATTTAAACTTTCTTCTGTTAATCCCTAGAAGCTGATGTAGTGTGAATCAGAGGAAATATATATATTTATGTTGCTTCCCTAATGATATACAAAGCCATGGGATCTCCTTTACTCTGAGTCTTTTGAGTGAGTTAACAGAGTTCATTAAAGCCACTCCCTTGGGGTCCATACCATCTCAGTTGGCAGGGAGACCTTCGGCTTCTGGATTAACCTTTGTAACTCCCCATGACTTGCTGACTCCTCTTAATTCTTCTGCAAGAGCTCTTTCCACCCCCTCTCTTGTAATATCACCGTCCTTTTAAAATGACTGTTTCATGAGGGCTTCTGGGCACCCCATGTAACTGGAAATGGTCATGCTGCAAGTTCAGAGCACCTACGAAGACTCCCTCTGTGTTCTGGTCAGTGGGTCCCAGTCTCTAATTGGCACCTCTGGAGAGAAGCCTCGAGTAGGATACTGCTTCCCCCTCCCTTCCCTTCCCCCCCGCCAACCCACCTTTCCTACCCCTAAACCGTGAGATTTAAATGGTAATGGTCACTTTTTATCTCTTTTTGTATTTTCATTGACTGGCTAGGCTCTGAGCATTTAATTTCCTATGACGCAAGCTCTCTTAGTTGTATGTAACTAAGTCTGTCTATTTCTCCCTATCTCAATCAATATAGTATTGATTGGATAACAGCAAAAACTATTCTATTTTATGCCTCTAATTCTCTTTCCTCTCTGCCAAGAAAATCAGGGATTTGGGGGCAGGTGAGTATCTGGTCCATTCAGTGACTTTCTTCCCTTTCCTTTTTTCATTTAGCATTTTATTATGAAGATAATACGTGCCCATCATCAGTAACCAGTCTCGAACCATAAGAATTCCCCAATCTTATCTCCTGCTAACAGTGCAGTAAATATTCTTCCAGTTATTCCTATGTATTTACAAAAGTAGAAGAAAATGAAATGAAATAAGGCAAAATAAAATTCACACACAAAATACACTTCACATACACAAGTAGAATGCTTACTCAAACTATCTCGAGCAAAAAAGAGAATTTACTGGGGCACCTGGGTGGCTCAGTCGGTTGAGTGCTCGACTTCGGCTCATGATCTCACAGTTCATCAGTTCGAGCCCCACGTCGAGCTCTGTGCAGACAGCTCAGAGCCTGGATCCTGCTTCGGATTCTGTGTCTCCTTCTTTTTCTGCCCCTTCCCAACTTGTGTTCTGTGTCTCTATCAAAAATAAATAAATGTAAAAATAAAATAAAAAAAAAAGAGAGAGAATTTACTGGTTCATACTAGTGAGGGGAAGAAAGGCAGGGCTGGCCTCAGAAAGGGACATGTCCTATCGTCAGGATTCCTTCTCTTTCCATTTCTCAGCACTGATGCTCTGTTTTGGCCTCATTCTTTCCTAGAGCAAAACAAACTTTTTATTCCGGTCAATAGGGAAAGAAAGAGTTGCCCCTGAGGACACCTTCAGACTTACACCATCCCAGATTTGTCAGCCTGCTGTTTGGGTACCTGTAGCTCATCATTCTGCCTCTTCTAACTGCAGCTCTGTCATGTAAGCAAAGGTCCTTGGCCTCACTCTCCCGAGCCTCTCCTTGTGGCCCAGCCGGATCAGGCCACTCAGCGTGGAAACTGGAAGTCCAGGAGAAAGGCAAACTTTCCCACTGCTCCCATGCAGGTCCCTGTAGGGGCCAAAAGCCCCTCCTGAGAGAGAAACACAACCACAATCTTGAAGGCCACCTGAGGGCATCATCATGGAGTTCATCTCTTCTCATCTGCACCTGGTCTCAGGTAGCCCGTGCTGGCCCTTCATTTTATTGGGCGCACCTTCAAGGGTGCAGGAATAGCTGCCCAAACTATGAGTCTGTGATTGACTGTCTCTCTGAATAGTGAACAGTTCAGGAGCTCTCCCACCCAGTTTTTGGGACCAAGACTGCTTTTCCTCCCAGGAACTCCCAGAGTTACATCTTATTACTTCAAAATGATGTTTTCGAGGCCATAACACACTGGGGCCCATGGATGGAGCTTTCTTCAAGTAAATATTCCTGGGCCCTACCCCCTGACACCGAATCAGTAGATCTGGGGTAAGGCCCAGGAATCTATGCTTTTTAAAAGCAACACACCTGATTTTATGATCAACAGACTTGGGCAGGACAAACATAAATCCTCCTACATAATTCTCTTATTTAACTGTACCTTTCCAAAGGGCAGAAGCTGAGTGGGTATGGCATAATGACTGGTCCAAGCCAGGTGTGCTCAACAAAAGGCGTGTCCAAGTCCTCCCTGCTTTTACCCAAGTCAGTTATTTTTATTCCCAAGAGACGTCTGAGATAAAATGTTTTTCCTAAGTAGCAGGAGATCTAGGTTCTGTTGATCCTGAAGTGTATCCAATTTGGGGAGAAGCCTTCTTTAAGGATAAAACAAAGTCTGAATACAAAATCAAGTCTAGAGCCTTGGAAGAGGCTTCATAATTAAGCTTCGTTACCTTCATGGCAGTTCTGCCTCTGAACAGCGTTCTCATTCTGCAGCAAATCAAAAGAGCTCCGTTGCTCATATTGTCTACACCTTCTATATATATTAGATGAACTGAATTTGTGGAAAAGAAAAGAAAAACGACTGCAAAAATAGACTGTTTTGGCCTAGATAAGTCTGAAGCCGAGTTTTTAACCATAGCATGGTGGCATATGTTTCGTTTTTTTGGTGAGTTTACTCGTTATGCTCTGTATTCCCTGAAATTGAAGGGAGAGCAACATGGTTCCTTTATAACCCACATCCTGTTACCTTTCTGTCCAACCACATCCCTACTACTTCTCTCCTTGTTCGCTCCTCTTCAACCACACTGGTCTTCCCAGGCACACCTGGCACACTTTTGCCCTATAGCCTCTGATCCTGGGGCTCGTCTTCTTAGAATGGTGTTGTCTCCTTGTTACAGAGAAAAGGCAGGCAGCCTCAGAAAAGTTAAGTGCAGAGACGTTAAGTGATTAAAACCCACGGAAACATTCACAGCGTTTTTTCCACTGGTCTCATTCTTGACTCCTCTCTCTCTCTCATACTTCATCCAGTGAGTCAGGAAACCCTGTTGGCTTTTCTGCAAAATATGTTCTGAGTTCAACCCTTTCTTCTATCTCCACCATTACCCCTTGGGTGGGACCCCCACCATCTCTTGTCTGCATTACCACCATAACCTTCCAACTTGTCTGCCTCCCTGCTTCTCAGCTCACCCCTTATAGGCTATCTCAACACAGCAACCAAAGTGATCCTTTAAAATATAAGTTAGATTATGTCACTCTTGTGCTCAAAACTCTGTAATGGCTCCCTACTTCCTATGGGTATAAACCAATGTCCTTACAAAGGCCTGTAAATCTCTGTAGCTATGCTGTCCAACGAGGTGACCACTGGTGGCACCACTTGAGATGTAGTCAACTGGATTGAAATGTAAAACACACCATAGATTTTGAGGAATTAGTTTGAAAAAAAAAAAGAATGTAAAGTTTAGTGGTTACCAAAGGCAGGAGCTGGTGGGGGGCGGTGGGTAGGGTATTAGGGGAATAGGTGGCAAAGGGGTCAAAAGGTATAAACTTACAGTTGTAAGAGAAGTAAATCATGGGGATATAATGTACAGAATGATGACAATAATTGACAATACTGTACTGTATATTTGAAAGTTGCTAAGAAAGTAGATCTTAAAAGTTCTCATCATGAGAAAAATTGTAACTATGTGAGATGATAGAAGTTAACCAAACTTACTGTGCTTATCATTTTGCAATGTATACATAGATCATTATGTTGTACATCTTATATATATATATATGTATATATATATAATATGTCAATTATATGTTGTATATGTTGTACATCATATATATATGTTAATGTCAATTATATCTCAATAATTTGGAAAAATAAAAAGGTAAAATATTCAATAATCTGTATACTAATTATATATTAAAATTATATTTTGAATATATAGGATAAAAAATATATTCTTAAAATTAATTTCAGTGGTTTCTTAACCTTTTTAGAGTGAATTATAGAAAATTTTAATTTACATATATGGCTCACATTTCTGGCTTGATCTCTTGGACAGCACTGGTCTCTAGTATCTGGTCCTTTCCTAAAACCTTTCCTGATATTGTGTCCTGCTCACTCCTATTCTTGTTCACTCCAATGCAGCCACACTGGCCTCCTTGCTGGCCTTTGAACATAGGAGCATACCAGGCATCCTCCTGCCTCAGGGCCTTTGCGCTTGCTGTTTTCACTCCTAGAAGACTTTCCCTCCCATTATCTGGATGATTTGCTCTTTAACCTCTTCTGGACTTTATTCAAAGCTTGCCTTCTCAATGAAGCTTTCTCTTTCTTCATCCATGTCTGCTCTTGTATTCACTGAGCTCCTTTCCTAACTTATTGTTCTCTGCAGCATTTGTCATCATGTAACATACTATATATTTTTGTGTTTATTTTTATTATCTAACATACCCTCTAGAATCCATGAGGGTAGGGTATATTGTTTAAAGCTGTGCTCCCAACATCTAGAACTATGCTTAGAACATAGTAGGTTTTCAACAAATATTTTTTTTAATAAATACTGAATGAATTTTAATCAATCACTTAAGGATACAGGTGAAAGAACTGAAAGTAAGTAGAGTTCTCAGGGCTTCACAGAAATTTAGGGGCAGAGTGTATGCACCCTCAGTAAGATCAAATGTTATCTATCAGAAATATAAGTGTCACCACCGAGAATCCTGGCCTTTGTGTTTCTTCACTGGAATGCCCACATTTTCATGTCTCTTTTAAGTTTTACACTTCAGGAAAGAAAGATCTAGTCCAGAAATATATTTCACCTCAGCCATCATACCCAGGAGATGACCTCTGACATTCCTTTTTGCTCCAAGGATAAGCCTTTGAGATTTTTTTTTCTAGACAGGAATTCTAGATCTCTGGATCTATGGAAACTAATGACATTTCACCAGGAAAGAAAATTTCTTGGAGGAAGCCATTGCATTTGATTATACAATGAAATATTTAATTTCTAGCCTGATGAATTTGAAATTAGTTTATTTATTTGACTAATCAACACATTTTATTGAGCACTTACACATGTTGAATATTGTTTTAGGTTCTGGAAACAAATATAATTTTCAGGTAGCTAAGAGTCTAGTGTGTATATGTGGGGGCAGAAGTGGTTAACAAACAAACACAGCATGTATTTGCTTCCTATTGATGCTATAGCAAATGATCACAAATTTAGTGGCTTAAAATATATATCTGTTCTCTTACAGTTCTGGAGATCATAAATCCAGAATGGATCTTATTTGACTAAAATCAAGGTGTCAGGAAGCTGTGTCCCTTCTGGAAGCTCTAGAGGAGGATTCATTTTCTTGCATTTTTCAGCTTTCACGGCTGCCTATGTTCCTAGTTTTTGACTCCCTACTCCCTCTTTCAGAGCACATCATTCCAGTCTCTGCTTCCACCATCCTTGGCCATCTCTCTCACTTGGACTCCTCCTGGGTCCCTCTTACATGGATCTTTGTGATGACACCCACCCAACCACCTAATCCAGGATAATCTCCCCATCTCAAGATCCTTAACTTAATCAGACGTGCAAAGTCCCTGTTGCTATATAAGGCAAAATGTATAGATTCTGGGGATAAGGACGTGGACATCTTTAGGGACCACTGTTCAGTCCACCACACAGGACAGTGTGACAGGTGCCAAAGTAGAGATACATACCAGATGCTACGTAAGCACAAATGACAGACCAGACAGGGTGTGGAGATGGAGTGGGACAGCTTTATGGAATAAGCTACTATTCTGCTGAGGCTTACACCGTGGGAATGGACAATAGGTACCATGTATAAAGGAATATGCAGGGGATAGGAGGTATAAATGAGGACGACTTTTACGTCAGTTATCTGTTGCTGACAAATTACTTCAAAATTTAGCAGCTTACAACAATAAATGTCTGCGATCTCACATGGCTGCTGAGAATCATGAATCTGGAAGAGTCTTGACTGGATGGTCTTGCCTTACGGTCTTTCATGGGGTTGCTCTCAGACTTTGGCTGGGACCACTGTCATCTGAAGGGGCTGGACAAGCAGTACCCTGCTCACTCATATGACTGTCCACAGGAAGTTGCAATTCCTCAACGCGTGGGCCTTTCCATAGAGTCATTTACATGACGTGGTTTCCTGAGGGCAAGTGATCTGAGAGAGAGAGTTAGTTCAAGATAGGAGCCTTAGTCACTTATAAACTCATCTCGGAAGTGATATAGCACCACCTGTGCCATTCTATTGGTCACTCAGAGAAACTCTGAGACAGTGGGGGAGAAGGATTCATAAGGGCATGAACACCAGGAGGTGCGGATCACTGGGGAGCGTCTTGGAGTGTGGCTACCACAACCTTCTTGAGGTCAGAAGAGTTTGCCATTGTTGGACTGTAGGGCATTCATGAGAGACTGGCAGGAATGGGGTTGGCACAGGAAAGGAGAGCCAGAGCATGGAGGGCTATATGCTTGGCCAAGGAGTTTGGAGATAATCCTTTTATTAATAGGGAGCGATTGCAGGGATTTAGTTAGAGAGGTCACACGACCAAATTGCTTTTTAGAATGTTCACTGTAAGGGTGGAATAGGGTAAAGCAGAGGGCAAAGAGATTGGGGAGAAAAAGTGGCTAGGAAGCTATGGAATAGTGTAGGAGAGAGAGGAGGAGGCAAAATGTAAGGCAGTGGCGATCAAGAGGTGCCACGGGTGATGGGTTCAGGGTATTTTCAGAAGGCGAAATGGCTAGGGAGGCAGAGGATGAAGGAGGGAGGCCTCAGAGTGAGTCCTGATTTGCAGGAGGGACAGGTAAGAATCAATACATACAGAAGGATGGACATAAGTTGACATGAGAGTCAAAAAGAGTTAAGATGACCTACGTGTGAATATATAGAGTCTGAGCTGCTTATGGGACATTGAGGTTCAGAGACAGCTGGGGAATAAAGCTAGTTTAGGCCATCTGTAGCAAGGCCTTTTAAGCATTTCTTAGTCTGTGCATACAGGCCAGAGGAGAGCTCTTTTCATTCTGTGTTGTTGTGTCCCACCCACCCTCAAATGAAAGTCATTTTCTAGATGCCATCTTCATAATATGTCATCATCCCTATATGCCTGCTCTATACCGTACTCTGTACTGTGAGCCTTGCATTCATTCACTGCATTTCCTCTTCGCGCTAACCCAGTGAGATGTGTCACTTCATTATTTCCTTTTTATAGATGAGGAAACTGAAGTAGGTACTACTGTTACCCCATTTCACAGATGAGGAAACAGGCTAGTGTTAATTACATTGCTCGAGGTTATATAGCATGTACATGATGGACACAGGTCTCAAATCCAGACCTTTTGACTGCAGGCCCTGTGCCCTTAACGGGAAAGCCATCTACGGTGTGCTTTATGGAACTAGAGACACTTTCTGGCAAGGTTGGGGTGAAGTGAATGATGATTTATAACCTGACATGTGAAAGACAGCAAATAAATAAAGCAGGATCAAGGTCAGGAATCCAGATATGCAGTGGTGTGGAGAAAGGATCAAATGCCTTCTTGCTGTTAAGTATATGGGGGCTTTGGCATATTGGCAATGCTTGCTAGCTCTTCCCTGGGACTCCCTTCCAGTTTTTTGTTATTTCTGAAAAAAATGTGTGGAATTGTTTTCATTCACTTAAAAAGACCCAAATTGCTTATTTTCTTGTTATGGGAAAGTACAGCATCCTGTGTTAGCCTGATGGCCTTTCAAGCCTAAGATTGATGCAAAGGGAGTTTTACCACAGCACATTTTTCATCAGAAAAGAGAATGTGGAGTGGGTGGGTGAAGGATGTCAGACAGATCATGTCTTTTTCTTGAAGAGGGTTCCCAAAACAGCAGATAAATTGGTCCGGAAATAGCTACCAGCCATCTCTTTATGTAAAACTCATGTTAAAAAAAAAAAAAAAAGAAGTTCCCATATCTAAGGTTATACTGTGGAATTTAAGAGGAGATAAAGGGAATGGCAGTCATGCCGTTTCATAAATGGCTCCTAGACTATTCGTTTCCTAGAGAAGATGGCCCTCTGGACCTCAGGCTTCCTGCAGATCAGAGTGTGAGAGCACAGGGTCCCACCAACAGACAAGAGAAACTTCATAGCTTCTCTGCACTCGTCTGGAATTTCCCAGAGAAAGCAAAAGACAAGGCTAAATATAGTCTTTCACCTTGAACTGCCATAAAGGTAATAAAAACAGTGTTATGATGATAGGTTGGTTTGCAACACTCCCACTTCACCTTCTGTGTGAGTTTCCAAGCAACAGAGCTTTACTGAAACCAGAGAAGTAGGGAAGGAAGTGATGAACCCAGAAAGTTCAGCCATGGAGGTACCCAGGCAGTTTTGGATATCAGAGAACTGCCTGTCCCATCTCCCTAACCTAACCCTCTCTCTCCACTGCACCTCCCTCAGAACCTGCCGAAACCCCAGCACAAAGTAGCTGTTCAATCATTACATCTGTCCTTGCCTCATTGTTCCCTGACCATGCATCACAGGTTTCTTTCCTGATTTACTGAAGAGCCATCCAATGTTAGAAGAAAAATAGGTTCCATCTTAATTTTCTTCAGTATTTGTTAGCGAGGTAAATAAAGCAGCTCAGTATTTTGGGGAATCTTAAGTCATTATTCAACTTTCGGGGCACAGCTCTCCTTGTGTATAGCCCATTGGCCTCTGCGAAATTTCTGGTCCTGGTTTTGGATTTCAAAACAGTAGTATTTAATTAAAATTAATTAAAAAATGTTTTTTAATCTTTATTTTTGAGAAAGAGAGAGACAGAGTGTGAGCAGGGGAGGGACAGAGAGAGAGGGAGGCACAGAATCTGAAGCAGGCTCCAGGCTCTGGACTGTCAGCACAGAGCCCAACGCGGGGCTTCAACCCACGAAACGCGAGTTCATGGTCTGAGCCGAAGTCGGACCCTCAACCCACTGAGCCACCCAGGCGCCCCTTAATTAAAATTATTTTTTTTTTAATTTTTTTTTTTTTAATATATGAAATTTACTGTCAAATTGGTTTCCATACAACACCCAGTGCTCCTCCCAAAAGGTGCCCTCCTCAATACCCATCACCCACCCTGCCCTCCCTCCCACCCCCCATCAACCCTCAGTTTGTTTTCAGTTTTTAACAGTCTCTTATGCTTTGGCTCTCTCCCACTCTAACCTCTTTTTTTTTTTTTTCCTTCCCCTCCCCCATGGGTTTCTGTTATGTTTCTCAGGATCCACATAAGAGTGAAACCATATGGTATCTGTCTTTCTCTGTATGGCTTATTTCACTTAGCATCACACTCTCCAGTTCCATCCATGTTGCTACAAAAGGCCATATTTCATTTTTTCTCATTGCCACGTAGTATTCCATTGTGTATATAAACCACAATTTCTTTATCCATTCATCAGTTGATGGACATTTAGGCTCTTTCCATAATTTGGCTATTGTTGAGAGTGCCGCTATAAACATTGGGGTACAGGTGCCCCTATGCATCAGTACTCCTGTATCCCTTGGATAAATTCCTAGCAGTGCTATTGCTGGGTCATAGGGTAGGTCTATTTTTAATTTTCTGAGGAACCTCCACACTGCTTTCCAGAGCGGCTGCACCAATTTGCATTCCCACCAACAGTGCAAGAGGGTTCCTGTTTCTCCACATCCTCTCCAGCATCTATAGTCTCCTGATTTGTTCATTTTGGCCACTCTGACTGGCGTGAGGTGGTATCTGAGTGTGGTTTTGATTTGTATTTCCCTGATAAGGAGCGACGTTGAACATCTTTTCATGTGCCTGTTGGCCATCCAGATGTCTTCTTTAGAGAAGTGTCTATTCATGTTTTCTGCCCATTTCTTCACTGGGTTATTTGTTTTTCGGGTGTGGAGTTTGATGAGCTCTTTATAGATTTTGGATACCAGCCCTTTGTCCGATGTGTCATTTGCAAATATCTTTTCCCATTCCGTTGGTTGCCTTTTAGTTTTGTTGGTTGTTTCCTTTGCTGTGCAGAAGCTTTTTATCTTCATAAGGTCCCAGTAATTCACTTTTGCTTTTAATTCCCTTGCCTTTGGGGATGTGCCGAGTAAGAGATTGCTACGGCTGAGGTCAGAGAGGTCTTTTCCTGCTTTCTCCTCTAAGGTTTTGATGGTTTCCTGTCTCACATTCAGGTCCTTTATCCATTTTGAGTTTATTTTTGTGAATGGTGTGAGAAAGTGGTCTAGTTTCAACCTTCTGCATGTTGCTGTCCAGTTCTCCCAGCACCATTTGTTAAAGAGACTGTCTTTTTTCCATTGGATGTTCTTTCCTGCTTTGTCAAAGATTAGTTGGCCATAGGTTTGTGGGTCTAGTTCTGGGGTTTCTATTCTATTCCATTGGTCTATGTGTCTGTTTTTATGCCAATACCATGCTGTCTTGATGATGACAGCTTTGTAGTAGAGGCTAAAGTCTGGGATTGTGATGCCTCCTGCTTTGGTCTTCTTCTTCAAAATGACTTTGGCTATTCGGGGCCTTTTGTGGTTCCATATGAATTTTAGGATTGCTTGTTCTAGTTTCGAGAAGAATGCTGGTGCAATTTTGATTGGGATTGCATTGAATGTGTAGATAGCTTTGGGTAGTATTGACATTTTGACAATATTTATTCTTCCAATCCATGAGCAGGGAATGTCTTTCCATTTCTTTATATCTTCTTCAATTACCTGCATAAGCTTTCTATAGTTTTCAGCATACAGATCTTTTACATCTTTGGTTAGATTTATTCCTAGGTATTTTATGCTTCTTGGTGCAATTGTGAATGGGATCAGTTTCTTCATTTGTCTTTCTGTTGCTTCATTGTTAGTGTATAAGAATGCAACTGATTTCTGCACATTGATTTTGTATCCTGCAACTTTGCTGAATTCATGTATCAGTTCTAGCAGACTTTTGGTGGAGTCTATCGGATTTTCCATGTATAATATCATGTCATCTGCAAAAAGCGAAAGCTTGACTTCATCTTTGCCAATTATGATGCCTTTGATTTCCTTTTGTTGTCTGATTGCTGATGCTAGAACTTCCAGCACTATATTAAACAACAGCGGTGAGAGTGGGCATCCCTGTCGTGTTCCTGATCTCAGGGAAAAAGCTCTCAGTTTTTCCCCGTTGAGGATGATGTTAGCTGTGGGCTTTTCATAAATGGCCTTTATGATCTTTAAGTATGTTCCTTCTATCCCGACTTTCTCAAGGGTTTTTATTAAGAAAGGGTGCTGGATTTTGTCAAAGGCCTTTTCTGCATCGATTGACAGGATCATATGGTTCTTCTCTTTTTTTTTGTTAATGTGATGTATCACGTTGATCGATTTGCGAATGTTGAACCAGCCCTGCATCCCAGGAATGAATCCCACTTGATCATGGTGAATAATTCTTTTTATATGCTGTTGAATTCGATTTGCTAGTATCTTATTAAGAATTTTTGCATCCATATTCATCAGGGATATTGGCCTGTAGTTCTCTTTTTTTACTGGGTCTCTGTCTGGTTTAGGAATCAAAGTAATACTGGCTTCATAGAATGAGTCTGGAAGTTTTCCTTCCCTTTCTATTTCTTGGAATAGCTTGAGAAGGATAGGTATTATCTCTGCTTTAAATGTCTGGTAGAACTCCCCTGGGAAGCCATCTGGTCCTGGACTCTTCTTTGTTGGGAGATTTTTGATAACCGATTCAATTTCTTCGCTGGTTATGGGTCTGTTCAAGCTTTCTATTTCCTCCTGATTGAGTTTTGGAAGAGTGTGGGTGTTTAGGAATTTGTCCATTTCTTCCAGGTTGTCCAATTTGCTGGCATATAATTTTTCATAGTATTCCCTGATAATTGTTTGTATCTCTGAGGGATTGGTTGTAATCATTCCATTTTCATTCATGATTTTATCTATTTGGGTCATCTCCCTTTTCTTTTTGAGAAGCCTGGCTAGAGGTTTGTCAATTTTGTTTATTTTTTCAAAAAACCAACTCTTGGTTTCGTTGATCTGCTCTACAGTTTTTTTAGATTCTATATTGTTTATTTCTGCTCTGATCTTTATTATTTCTCTTCTTCTGCTGGGTTTAGGCTGCCTTTGCTGTTCTGCTTCTATTTCCTTTAGGTGTGCTGTTAGGTTTTGTATTTGGGATTTTTCTTGTTTCTTGACATAGGCCTGGATTGCAATGTATTTTCCTCTCAGGACTGCCTTCGCTGCATCCCAAAGCGTTTGGATTGTTGTATTTTCATTTTCGTTTGTTTCCATATATATTTTAATTTCTTCTCTAATTGCCTGGTTGACCCACTCATTCGTTAGTAGGGTGTTCTTTAACCTCCATGCTTTTGGAGGTTTTCCAGACTTTTCCCTGTGGTTGATTTCAAGCTTCATAGCATTGTGGTCTGAAAGTATGCATGGTATAATTTCAATTCTTGTAAACTTATGAAGGGCTGTTTTGTGACCCAGTATATGATCTATCTTGGAGAATGTTCCATGTGCACTCGAGAAGAAAGTATATTCTGTTGCTTTGGGATGCAGAGTTCTAAATATATCTGTCAAGTCCATCTGATCCAATGTATCATTCAGGGCCCTTGTTTCTTTATTGACTGTGTGTCTAGATGATCTATCCATTTCTGTAAGTGGGGTGTTAAAGTCCCCTGCAATGACCACATTCTTATCAATAAGGTTGCTTATGTTTATGAGTAATTGTTTTATATATCTGGGGGCTCGGGTATTTGGCGCATAGACATTTATAATAGTTAGCTCTTCCTGGTGGATAGACCCTGTGATTATTATATAATGCCCTTCTTCATCTCTTGTTACAGCCTTTAATTTAAAGTCTAGTTTGTCTGATATAAGTATGGCTACTCCAGCTTTCTTTTGGCCTCCAGGAGCATGATAAATAGTTCTCCATCCCCTCACTCTCAATCTAAAGGTGTCCTCAGATCTAAAATGAGTCTCTTGTAGACAGCAAATAGATGGGTCTTGTTTTTTTATCCATTCTGATACCCTATGTCTTTTAGTTGGCACATTTAATCCATTTACATTCAGTGTTATTATAGAAAGATAGGGGTTTAGAGTCATTGTGATGTCTGTATGTTTTATGCTTGTAGTGATGTCTCTGGTACTTTGTCTCACAGGATCCCCCTTAGGATCTCTTGTAGGGCTGGTTTCGTGGTGACAAATTCCTTCAGTTTTTGTTTGTTTGGGAAGACCTTTATCTCTCCTTCTATTCTAAATGACAGACTTGCTGGATAAAGGATTCTCGGCTGCATATTTTTTCTGTTTAGCACACTGTAGATATCGTGCCAAGCCTTTCTGGCCTGCCAAGTTTCAAAGGAGAGATCAGTCACGAGTCTTATAGGTCTCCCTTTATAAGTGAGGGCACGTTTATCCCTTGCTGCTTTCAGAATTTTCTCTTTATCCTTGTATTTTGCCAGTTTCACTATGATATGTCGTGCAGAAGATCGATTCAAGTTACGTCTGAAGGGAGTTCTCTGTGCCTCTTGGATTTCAATGCCTTTTTCCTTCCCCAGTTCAGGGAAGTTCTCAGCTATAATTTGTTCAAGTACCCCTTCGGCACCTTTCCCTCTCTCTTCCTCCTCTGGGATACCAATTATGCGTATATTATTTTTTTTTAGTGTATCACTTAGTTCTCTAATTTTCCCCTCATACTCCTGGATTTTTTTATCTCTCTTTCTCTCAGCTTCCTCTTTCTCCATAACTTTATCTTCTAGTTCACCTATTCTCTCCTCTGCCTCTTCAAGCCGAGCCATTGTGGTTTCCATTTTGTTTTGCATTTCGTTTAAAGCGTTTTTCAACTCCTCGTGACTGTTCCTTAGTCCCTCGATCTTTATGGCAAGAGATTCTCTGCTGTCCTGTATACTGTTTTCAAGCCCAGCGATTAATTTTATGACTATTATTCTAAATTCACTTTCTGTTATATTATTTAAATCCTTTTTGATCAGTTCATTAGCTGTTGTTATTTCCTGGAGATTCTTCTGAGGGAAATTCTTCCGTTTGGTCATTTTGGAGAGTCCCTGGCGTGGTGAGGACCTGCAGTGCACTTCCCCTGTGCTGTGGTGTATAACTGGAGTTAGTGGGCGGGGCCGCAGTCCGACCCGATGTCTGCCCCCAGCCCACTGCTGGGGCCACAGTCAGACTGGTGTGTGCCTTCTCTTCCCCTCTCCTAGGGGCGGGATTCACTGTGGGGTGGCGTGTCCCGTCTGGGCTACTTGCACACTGCCAGGCTTGTGTTGCTGGGGATCTGGCGTATTAGCTGGGGTGGGTAGGCAAGGTGCACGGGGGGTGGAGGGGCAGGCTTAGCTCGCTTCTCCTTAGGTGATCCACTCCAGGAGGAGCCCTGTGGCAGCGGGAGGGAGTCAGATCCGCTGCCGGAGGTTTGGCTCCGCAGAAGCACAGAGTTGGGTGTTTGCGCGGAGCGAGCGAGTTCCCTGGCAGGAACTGGTTCCCTTTGGGATTTTGGCTGGGGGATGGGCGGGGGAGATGGCGCTGGCGAGCGCCTTTGTTCCCCGCCAAGCTGAGCTCTGCCGTCCGGGGGCTCAGCAGCTCTCCCTCCCTTTGTCCTCCAGCCTTCCCGCTTTCCGAGCAGAGCTGTTAACTTCTGACCTCCCAGACGCTAAGTCGCGCTTGCTGTCGGAACACAGTCTGTCCGGCCCCTCCGCTTTTGCCTGCCAGACTCCGGGGCTCTGCTTGGCCGGCGAGCCGCCCCTCCGCCCCGGCTCCCTCCCGCCAGTCCGTGGAGCGCGCACCGCCTCGCCGCCCTTCCTACCCTCTTCCGTGGGCCTCTAGTCTGAGCTTGACTCCTGAGACTCCCTTCTGCTAATCCTCTGGCGGTTTTCTGGGTTCTTTAGGCAGGTGTAGGTGGAATCTAAGTGATCGGCCGGACGCGCTGTGAGCCCCGCGTCCTCCTACGCCGCCATCTTCCTTTCTCCAATTAAAATTAATTTAATGGAAGCTCCCAACTGAATGTTCTTTCTCAACTAATCTTAACACATAATGCTTTTTACTTCTAACTTTTATTTTTCTATTGAAAGAAATGTCTATTAGATCAAAGAAAATTACGAAACTTTTCCAGGCTGGGTTAACAATTAACATGGTGCTTAGTGCCTATCAATATACTTGTTTGTACTAAGATCATAAAAACGCACAAGTTCACACGAATAAGCTAAGGAAAGCAAAAACCACATCAAGACTGCCTAACAGGGAAGTAATCCCCATTTCCAGAAGGCCCACAGTAATAGAGTCAAATGCCGAATATATGAAGATTTATGACATGTTAGCCCATTGTTACCACACATTATATTGCTAAGTCAGTCAATTCAGGGCCAGAAGGAAGTCAGTCCATGGATACACTTACCCTTGAGTTTGCAACTCTTCCATCTGCTATAATCACAGAAACCGCTCAGTGCGGGAAGGTCAGTGCCTACTGGACATTAGCAAATGCTGGCTATGTGTAAGACCCTAGTAACAGTTTTCTATGTGTACAACTTGTCCAAGTTTTCTATAATGGTCTTTGTAATCCTGCGATTATGATTTTGCCTATTGAAGAAATCATTTGATGACATCACTGAAGTGGGCATTGTCTGACAGGTTTTTGGAGAACGAAATAAAATTCAAAAATATATTCCAGGATGGAATTTGATATGTTTGCTGTTCTCCTCCTTTTTCAGGGACACATCTAGCTGTCTCGAGGGAGAGGTGGCACCCAGGAACCACATGGGACCGGCACACTCAGGCTGGCACTCTGTACTTCTGAGGTCCAGATGGAACCAGACAAGCCCCAGCACCTAGCTCTGACTTTCGTTTAACCCTTAGCTTTTCTTCTCCCCGATTTGTCCTCTTGTTAGTTCTTCCAGTTTAGAAACTCTTTTTGAACTGATGGGCTTCCTTCTTCTTCCTACTTCCGTATCCTCTGTTTTGTCCCCTCTTCTTTGTTCTAGTGCCTGCCTCAAGCACGGGACTGAGTAACTGACCTCTCCCACTCAACCCAGGGTCATCCCTGTAATGTGCCCCTGGGGGCAATGCTGCTGCGTGTCCAGGAGACCTCAGCCAGCTCCTGGGTTTCTTTCAAGACTTTCCTTTCTTAGAGTAATTTTAGGTTCAGAGCAACATTTAGAGGAAGGTACAGAGATTTTCTGTCTCCCATACATGCAAAGCTTCTGCCATTATCAACATCCCCCACCAGAGTGGCATTCTTGTTACAATGGATGAACCTGCACTGACACATCATAATCATTCAAAGTCTATTGTTTACATTAGGGATCACTTTTTTTTAATGAACATTTGACACACAATATTACATTAGTTTCAGGGGTACAGCATAGTGATTCAACTTCTCTATATGTTATGGTATGCTCATAACAAGTGTAGCTAACACCTGTTATGGTACAACCCTATTATAATACCACTGACTATATTCCCTATGCTATACCTTTTATTCCCATGATGTACTCATTTCATAACTGGGAGCTTGTGTCTCCCACTCTTTTTCACCCATTTGCCCATTCCCTCATGCCCTCTGGTAATCATCCATTTGGGTTCACTCTTGGCATTGTACATTCTATGGGTTTCCACAAATATATAATGACATGTACCATATAGAGTGTTTTCATTGCCCTATAAATCCTCTGTGGTCCACCTTTTCATCCCTTTCTCCTAACTAACCCCTGGAAATAACCATATTCATAGTTTTGCTATTTTAGAATGTCACATAGTTGGAATCATGTAGTATATAGCCTTTCAGATTGGCTTCTTGTACTTAGTGGTATGCATTTAAGTTTCCTTTATGTCTTTATATGGCTCAATGATTCATTCTGTCTTAGCACTGAATAATACTGTATTGTCTGGATGGACCTCAGTTTATTTATCTATGTACCTACTGAAGGACATCTTGGTTGCTTCTAAGTTTTGGCAATTCTGAGAAAAGCAGCCATAAACATTCATGTGTAGGTTTTTATGTGGACATGCGTTCTCAATTCTTTTGGGTAAATGTCAAGGAGCCTGATTGCTGGATCATGTGGGAAGAGTATGTTTAGTTTTGTAGGAAGCTGCCAAACTGTGTTCCAAAGTGACTCTACATTTTGCTTTCCCACCAGCAATGTCTGAGAGTTCCTGTTGTATACACCCCACCAGCATTTAGTGTTGTCAGTGTTGTGGATTTTGTCCAATCTAGATAGGTATGTATGGTAGGATCTCACGGTGCTTTTAATGTGCATTCCCCTGATGACATATGATGTGGAGCATCTTTTCATATGCTTTAAAAAAAAAAATACAGGGCTTTTATTGTATCTTTAAAATATCACAAACAGGCCTTAGGAATCATCTACTGGGGTGTCTGGGTGGCTTAGTCGGTTAAACGGTCAACTCTTGGTTTAGGCTCAGGTCATGATCTCTTGGTTCCTGAGTTCAAGCCCTATGTCGGGCTCTGTGCTGACAGTGCAGGGCCTGCTTGAGATTCTCTCTCTGCCCCTCCCCTGCTCACACTCTCCCTCTCAAAATAAATAAATAAACTAAAAAAAAAAAAAAAGATCATCTACCATTTTGTTTCTGTTCCTGGACAACTTAGAAATTATTCATCAGCCTGCTGAGCCATTCTTTTTTCAGAGACATAGATCCATCCCCAAATTTTCTGATATTCTTGTTTTCAACTGTTGTGGCTTGGTGAATCAAAGCAGCTGAATTTGATACAAGTTCAATGTCATTTCCTTCTACAATTAACTCATCTTTTTGGGCACAAGACACTGAACAAGCAATGCCTGGTCTCATCCAATCCCTGCAGATGTATTCTTCAACCAGGAAATTTTGGACTTCAATAAGATACCTGTTCTCCTGAATAATGACATTGATGGAGGAAGTGAGCATACATAGACCTCATCTTGTAACGAAAGCCAAATAGAACACCCTTGATCACGTTCTGTACATGGCTACAGAAAGTGTGAACAGTAGCCAGTTCCTTTCTATTTCCCCACCATTTGTCAACCTAGAACCTCTTCTTTTTCTTTCCAGGAAGACAGAGTTTTACACTGAAGTGCTTTGAAGTCCTTCTGCAGGGTTCTTCTGTGGATTTTCACAATAACTGTGCATCCTTTCAGAGTGATGTTGACATTTTCTGGAATGTCAGTAATCTGACTGCTGAGAATGATCTTCATTCTCACAGTAGATGAGGCAAAGAGCTCATATGCTTATTTGCCATCTCTATGTCTTTGGTGAGGTGTCTGTTAAGGTGTTTGGCCTGTTTGTAACTAGGTCTTTCATTTTCATATTGTCAGGTTTTAAGAGATCTTTGTATATTTTGGGTAATAGTCCTTTATCAGATGTGTCTTTTGCAAAGGTATACTCCTAGTCTCTGGGTTATCTTCTCATTTTCTTCACATTGCCTTTCACAGAGCAGAAGTTTTGGGGCACTTGGCTGGCTCAGTCAGTAAAGCACGTGACTCTTGATATTGAGGTTTTGAGTTCAAGCCCCACACTGGGTGTAGAGATTATTTTAAAAATAAAAATAGGGGCACCTGGGTGGCTCAGTTGGTTGAGCATCCAACTCTTGATTTCAGCTCAGGTCATGATCCCAAGGTCATGAGATTGAGCCCTGCATTGGGCTCTATGCTGAGCATGGGGCTTGCTTGAGGTTCTCTCTCTCCGCCCTCTCCCCGGCTTGACATATTCTCTCTTTCTCAAACAAAAAATAATAATAAAAAAGTAAAAATAAAAGTTACCCCTCTTGATAATATTCACAGAGCAGAAGCTTTTAATCTTAATGAAGTATAGCTTATCAGTTATTTCTTTCTTGGATTGTGCCTTTGGTTTGTATTTAAAAGTCAACTCCATGTCCAAGGTCATCTAGGTTCTCTTTAATGTGATCATCCAGGAGTTTTATTGTTTTGTGCTTTATATTAAGTCTATGATCCATTTTAAGTTAATTTTTGTGAAGGTGTTAAGTTCTAGATTAATTCCTGGGTAGTACAAGTGCCTTATATCAACAAAATACTAATTCCTCCTTCCCTTCCCTTGTGTCATTGTTGTCATTTATTTTACATACATACATAAGAATATATGTACCCATAAGCTATATTCATAAGCATACATGGTTGCTATTCATATTTTGAACAAACAATTATCTGGCTAGGTCAATTAAGAATAAGAAAAATAGGGGTGCCTGTGTGGCTCAATCAGTTAAGCATCTGGCTGTTGATTTGGGCTCAGGTCATGACCTCATGGTTTGTGAGATTGAGCTCCACATCAAGCTCTGTGTTGGGCTTGTTACTGACAGTGTGAGGCCTGCTTGGGATTCTCTCTCTCCCCCCCTCTCTCTCTGCCCCTCCCCTGATAGCTCTCTCTCTCTTTCTTTCTCTCTCTCAAAATAAATAAAAAACTTTTTTAAAGAATAAAAAAATAGTTTTTATTTTATCTTCACTGTTTCTTATTTCTTCTCTGATGCTCTTTCTTTATGTGTATCTGAGTTTCTTTTGTTTTTAAGTTTATTTATTTATTTACTGGAGAGAGAGAGAGAGAGAGAGAGAGAGAGAGACAGAATGAGCAGGATTGGGCAGCGAGGGAAGGAAAGAGAATCCCAGAATCCCAAGCAGGGCCTGCACTGTCAGTGTGGAGTCCCCTGCAGGGTTCAAGCCCACAAACTGTGAGATCATGACCTGAGCCAAAATCAAGAACCAGATGCTTAACCAACAGAGCCAGCCAGGTGCCCCTAGATCTGAGTTTCTGATCTACGTTCTTCTCCTTCTCTCTAAAAAACGTCCTTTAACATTTCTTTCAAGGCAGGACTATTGACAACACATTCCTTCCATTTTTTTTGAGAAAATCTTTATTTCTTTATTAATGCTAATTTTGTAGGGTTCAGAATTTTCAGATGTTTGGTCTAGGTGATTGGTTTAAGATGATTTCTGAGGAAAAGCTGAATATAATTTTTATATTTGTTCCTCTATAGGTAAGATTTCCCCGGCCCCCTTTGGCTTTTTAAAGGATTTTTTCCTTCATTTTTGATTTTCTATCATTTGAAAACGACATGCCTACATGTAGTAGTTGTTATTTCCTTGTTTTTTTTTTTTAATTTTTTTTTTAACGTTTATTTATTTTTGAGACAGAGAGAGAGCATGAACGGGGGAGGGTCAGAGAGAGGGAGACACAGAGTCTGAAACAGGCTCCAGGCTCTGAGCTGTCAGCACAGAGCCTGACGCAGGGCTCGAACTCACAGACCGTGAGATCATGACCTGAGCCGAAGCCGGCCGCTCAACGGACTGAGCCACCCAGGCGCCCCTGCTTGTTTGTTTTTTTGCTGCATGTATCTTGCTTGTGGCCTCTGAGTTTCCTGGATCTGTGGTTTGGTGTCCGAAATTTCCCCAGTTGACCCTCAGTCATTATTGTTTCAAATATTTCTTCTGTTCCTTTCTCAGTTTTCTTCTCTTTCTGATGTTCCTGTTACACGTATGTTACATCTTTTATTGTTGTTCCACAGCCTTTGGATATTTTCTTCTACTTTTTTCAATCTTTATTCTTTGTTTTTGGTCTTGGTAGTTTTTACTGATATATCCTCAAGCACAGAGATTCTTTCCCCTGCTTTGTCCAATCCACTAATAAGCCCAAAGTTGTTCTTCATTTCTGTTCTAGTGTTTGTTTTTTTTTTTTATCTCTAGTTTCTCTTTTTTGTCCTTTCTTAGGATTTCCATCTCTCTGCTTACATTGTCCATCCATTCTTTCATGCTGTCTAAATATCCCTTTGAACCATATTAATACTACTATGGTTCCTGCCACATCCCTGCTACCTCTGGCTAGGATGTTTGCTATGTCTTCCAATTTTTTTTTTTTTTTTTTGCCTTTTAGTATGTCTTGTGATTTTTTCTTGATTACTGGACACGATGAAACAAGGAACTTCTCTAAATAGGTCTTTAGTAATGTGGTGTGAGGTGTGGGGAGAAAGGGAAAATTCTACAGTCCTATGATTGAGTCTCTGTCTCTTAGGGAGCATATGCCTCTGGACTTGGAATTGCACAGGTATTTCTTAGGGTTTTTTCCCCCCTAGTTGGGACAGGATGGACTGGTGTTGGGTATTTCTCTTCTTCCAGGCCATTTAAGCTCTGATAATACCTTAGCAGGTCAGTTTCTGGTTTATTAGTTTCACCTGCAGTAGGCCTTGTTAAGAAGAGAGAGCTCTGGTTCATTTCAAAATGATTCCCTTTCCCCTCTCCCTGCTGGAAGCCCAGGAATTTTTTTCTTGGCTATTTATTGTGATAACCTGGTCAAGTTCTTGGGGGTAAAATTCACAAGAGTTTGGGGCCTTATTTAAAACTGGGTTCCTCTGTAGTTATTAACTCTCAGACTTGCCCACATTGAGCCTTCTTTAAATCATTAATTACAGTTCAGGTTTTCCTGGCCTGGAGCTGGCTCCCATGGCAGTTTCCACACAAGAGTCTCTGCTCAGGTAAGCTGTGACTTCCTGCATTTGCCTGTCTCTCTAATATTAGGGGCAGTGGTTTGCCCCTCGTCTCCTCTCTTATATATTCAAGAAGAGAGGAGTCCTCTCCTCTCTTATATATTCAAGAAGAGTTGTTTACTTTTTAGTTTGTTCTGCTTTTTACTTGTTGGGACAGAATGGTGATTTCCAAGCTCCTTAGGTACAGAACTGGAAACTGTGCTCCTGAGTTTCTTGCCCTAGCTGGAGGAATTTATGATCTCCAGGCTACCAGGGTCCCAGGTGAGATAGCATGTGCTATGAGTGGCCTTCTACCTGACCATCCAGGCCAAGGAAAAACACTTACGTGCTGGAAAATGTTCCCTGCTCAGAAAATATGACGATATGATGGGGATGACTTTCAGTCTCCATGAATTTACTACTCTAGGTACCTCATATAGGTGGAATCATCATGTTTGTTGTTTGTGACTGGCTTATTTTACTTAGCATAGTGTTTTTAAGGTTCATCCATGTTGTAGCATGTGTCAGAATTTCCTTCCTTTTTAAAAAAAGTTTTAAGTGTATTCATTTTTGAAAGAGAGAGACAGAGCGTCAGGGGGGGGGGGAGGGGAGAGAAGGGAGACACAGAATCCAAAGCAGGCTCTAGGCTCTGAGCTGTCAGCACAGAGCCCGACGCGGAGCTCGAACTCACGAACCGTGAGATCATGACCTGAGCTGAAGTCAGACGCTTAACCGACTGAGCCCCCCACCGGTGCCCCAAATTTCCTTCCTTTTTAAGGCTGAACATTGTTTCATGTTTGCATATACCACATTTTGTTTATCCATCTGTCCCTCATTGGACTTCTGGGTGGCTTCCATCTTCTGGCCATTATGAGTAATGCTCTATGAACATGGGAGGACAAATAGCTGTTTGAGTTCTTGTTTTTACTTATTTTGGGTAATATGCTCAGAATTAGAATTGCTGGATTGTGTTGTAATTCTATTTTAAATATTTTTGAGGAATTGTCATGCTGTTTTCCTCAATGGCCACCTGATTTTACATTCCCTCTAGTGACACACAGGAGCTCCGATTTGTCCACATCTTAACCAACTCTTGTTATTTTCTTTTCTTCTTCTCCTCCTCCTTCTATAATTAGCTATCCCAACGGGTGTGAAGTGGTATCTCATTGTGCTTTTGATTTTTGTTTCCCTCATGATTAGTGATGTTGTGCATTTTTTCATGTGCTTATTGGCCATTTGTATATCTTTTTTGGAGCCATGTCTGTTCAAATCTTTCCTCATTTTCTAATCATGTTGTTTGTTTTTGAATTGGGTCTGAAATTCGATTTTTTTTTTAAATTGTCTTAAACACATTTTAAATATTGGTTACTAAGTAAATATTTAAAACACATGGGGGAAAAACTCTCAATGATTGTGGAAGTCAGACAAATCCTATCAGCCAGTGGTGCTAGCCCCAGTGCTGCCCGTTCATTGCCTCTGCCCTAGATGGGTATGGACAGCTCTAATGGGGGGTCGTCCAGAAAACAAAACATGGTGGGAAGGACCAAAGGAAGGGCATTCCCTGTTTAACGAATGTAGTGGTTTCCAAAGTCTTATTTTCTTTCCTTCTGTTTCCAAAGCCTTAGCTGTGCTCACCACAGCAATGAAAGCAAATTACGTATTTGACTTTATTTAAGGGAGGGCCTCACCTGGTGAGGAGTCAGAGAAAACTTCCCATTAACTCAATGTAGAGTATCAAAGACCTTTGTTCCATTGTACAGAATATTGCTTTGTAAAACATCTGTTGACTCACTGCAGGAGGAGAAAATAGCACATTGATCTGAAAATATATTAACTAGGTAACTCAAGGAGATGTCTTCAGTACTTCAAGTGGGCTCAGTGGAAGCAACCTGGACTGGAAGGTCCTGTGACTGATTCTGCCCCTGCTACTATCTTGCTTTAACCTTTTGTTCCAAGCTCTGCTTCTTTCCCTTGAAGATGGCCTTAATAATACCTTACTGGAGGTGCTTTTGGAAGGAGTAAAAGATTTTTTTTGAAAAGTAGAGGTGCTTTTTAAGTGTAACATTCTATGTAGCCCTAACCTTCTAATCTCATTTTTCCATTGGTCCTGGGACCAAGCGTGGGAGAGGGTGACACTTGTTTGGTTTGGGCCTCCTCGAGTGTTAGACTGAAGCTCCCAACCCCCTGGACTTTGCCCTTTGAAAGGCAATGAAGTTTTGTTTTGTTTTGTTTTTTCCTGCTGCAATTATTATTGTTCTTGATATTTTCCACTTCGCAGCTTACATGTCTCTTCCTGGCTTCCTTCGAAGCCACTGCCATCCCTCTCCAACATATCCCTGGCAAAAGTACCGCGATGGTTAGCCAGGGTGGCCTGTGTCCTTCATAACCCACACCATGACGGGCTTAGGATTTGTTCCTGAAGTTCCTGTCAACACCTGCTCGGGACGGAGAGGTGTCTTCCTGCACATGAGCACAGTTCTTCAGGCCAAAGTCTCTGGAACTGAAGCAAATTAAAGGCCCTCTAAAGGAAGAAAGCATTGTCACAGACCCTGAGAATACATTTGACATACATAGAGACATCTGTCTCTATGAACTTACTGCTCTAGGTACCTCATGTAGGTGGAATCATCATATTGGTTGTTTTGTGACTCACTTATTTCACCTAGCATGTCTTTCAGGTTCATCAACAAAGACCTTCAGAAATCTTTGGCCCCAGTGTAGCAAACTGTGTTCTAGGAGGCGCGGTGATGGAAAACAGGAGCGCACATAACAGACAAAAAAGCACGGCCTTACATACCCCAGGCCCTCTCCTTGCTAGCTGTGTCACCTTGAGCAAGTTTAGCATCCTCTTCTATGCTACTAGGGAAATAATACCCGTCTTCTCAATATGATGAGAGGGCTAAATGAGACATCAGACTGAAAGTGTCAGGAATTTGGGGTGGGGGGGAACATAATAAAACTTAGTTCCTTAAGCATTTAAAGGTGGAGAAATATATCAGGGGCAGGGCCTGAAGCATTTGCCAGGTGCCAGCCAGAAGTGCGAGCGGCACATTTTTCATTTTCAAGGAGCTGGGGTCCAGGAGGGATCCAAGCACTGGGCATCCTCATGCCACCCACTGAGTGTCTTGTCCTTAATGGGTGGTTTCCTGAGACGTGGGAGGATCGCATTACCTAAAGTCAGTGTCCTACAAGTCCATCCTCTGTCTTTCTTTCCCACTTCTCCTGAGAGACTTCGGAGCCTTTGTACAATACAGCTCCTGGGTGTCTCTGCCTGATAGCCAAATTGCCCCAGAATGGGGAGGAAGATTGGGCTCCTCACTGTGCCTTTCTACACAAATGGCCATGGCTATCATTATTCAGGGCTGAGCCTGCAGAGAAAATTGTATAACTGTGCAGATTAGGGCCGTGACAAATACATGGTTTCCAAAATCAGTTAACCCTTAATGATCCTTTTGTCAAGGGTCTGTTCCTTTTCCTATATTCCTCAGCTACTCTTCCAAACCTTTAAAAAAAAAAAAATTTCAAGTTTCTTTATTTTGAGAGGTGGGGGGGCGAGGGGAGAAAGAATCCCAAGCAGGTTCCGTACTGTCAGAGCAGAGCCTGATGTGGGGCTCGAACTCACGAGCTGTGAGAACATGACCTGAGCCGAAATCAACAGTCTGATGCTCAACAGACTGAGCCACCCAGGCACCCCTCTTCAAAAGCTTAATCCTACAGGAGGGGTGGTGGAAGAAAATCCATTCCTGTTTTTGTTATCGTATGATCTGAAGCAAGAATGGGCAGAAGGAAGTAAATCTTTCAGAGATAAAAAGAAAGAATTAACCACAAGTCTTTTTTGCATATATATGTGCTCTCTTTCTGTGATAGTAACTTAATGTGTTTTTACATACTGTATACATTTGTACGTGTCTTCCATTATCTGCTTGATAGGCAAGGAATGTCACCTATAGTGTTTGCAAAGAATCAATTATTTAAATCTTCGTATTTCAAAAAAAAAAAGCTTAATCCTTCTCCACAAACCTCCTAACTTACTGCCCCCGCCCTCTCTGCGTAGGCACTGGCCTCTGATTTTCTGAGAAAACCAGTTTGCTAGATATCAACCTTCCCATTCTCACCTCTTTGCATCTTCAGAGTTGTCCCCTTTGGCCCCTTGCCTCCTCAGAGTCAATCCAAAGACTCTTGGCAGAGACATTGAGATGTGGTCTATTTATTTTACTGAGACCCTGGGCCTCATAGACCATATAATGATGGAGATGGTGGGCACTGTCTTTGCTACCACATGGGTACAGACTGCATGAGAAAAGTGAAACAGAGTGGGAGACAGAGACAATCCCGTAATATTTTGATAAATCTTTGGACGCAGCCATGCCTGGATTTGTTCATCTGCATGAGTTAACTCTCTTTTACTCTTAAGGGGCTTGAGCTTCTGTCACTCACAACTAAAGGGGACTGAAAGAAAGCACACTCTTCTAGACTGCAAGTGTCACCAGAGGAGGACTATGCCTGTGTCTGTGTTGTTTATTCCCAGCACTTAGGACAGTGCCTGGCACATAGTAAGTTCTCAATAAATATTTATGGACTAACTCTACCTGTGCCTAGTGTTGATGGTCCCATCTCTTCACCTCAGCTCCATCTTTATTCCAGTTTTTAAAAATCATTTTCTTTCCTGTGTTTTAAGCCTCTCCCTTCCTCAGATAGTATGTATGTTCAAGTCCCCTTAATCCTTAAAATAGAACCAAGCACATAGTAACAAAATAAAAATCTTCCTTTATTATGGCATTTCTTTCTAGCACCCTGACCTACTTTCCCGTTTCATCTGAGCTTTTCAAAAGCATATTCTTAACTCATTGCAACCTGGCTTCCGTCCCAGCTATTTCAATGCTGTCATACTCATTCTTGACATCCCTGACGTGAATGCATATATAGCACTCTCTGTCAGCCACTCTTATTACTCTCCGCACAGTTGATTGATAACCCTTCTTCCTAGGAAGCAGGATGTTTCTCAGAATCTTCTAGACTCCACTTTCTAGATCTCAGCTCAAGGCTCTCCCTTTTGCCTGAAAGTTCTGCTTGAATTCTAGTAACAGAATTTGGCCTTCCACCAACAGATTTTGGATTTTTTCCCCCTGCATTGGAACTATAGCAGCACAACACTCTCCTTGGCCCTGGTAATTTGCTCCTGGCCTCTGTCACCCAGTGTGTCCAGGGCCCACACTGATGTCACACCCGGACCATCAGAGTTATACTAAGTGGAGGATGGCCTTTGTGACTCCGAGGCTGGTACTCTTCGCTCAATAATTTTCAGAGGCCAGTCTCCTAGGCCCACTCTGTAAGTATTGAACTGGAATTTTCTCTGCAACCCCAGGATTAGGTTAAAGGTAGATTTCATTTTATCTAAGATAGTGTATTATTACCTAAGGCCATTTCGGGAATGAGATTGTGAATGGAAGTACCTCGTCACACTGTTCCAGGAGCCCCTCTGAGAATTAATCCTGACTGGTTCTGATGACCAGACAAGTAGTGGAGGATTCTAGGCATCTAAGTAGAAAATTACAACTTCACCCATATAACAAATGAACATGCATAAATAATCTGAATTGTATAATTTATAGAGGCTTAAGAGATAAATGATCTCTGCTCATCCTGCTAGCTTTAGAAAACAACAGAGTTCTCCAGTGGCTGCATCCATTTCATTTATGCACTCAGCAAATATTTGGCAAGCACCTACCGCCTGCAAGGAGTTTATTATCCACATAGGGATAAAAATCACGCAGATAAATAGCTTTAATAACATGTGGCATTAAATTTCAAATGGGTTTTCTTCTGCTAAAAGGCTACAAGGAGCCTTAAGAGTAAGAGCTGTGTCAACAAACATGAAGTACTCATTTAATCTAGTAAAGGTCCAGTTCATCTCATTCAGAGATGGCTAAACATGGCTCCATATCAGAGCCTAGAGCAGTAGCCCACGGCGGCCCCTGGGAACTGATATTTCTAACAGTGTTCCTGAGTGATTCTGATATGCCCCTAGACTTGGGCATTATAGGTACATTTCACCCTTTGCCTCAGAACTGGATTTGCCATCTCAGTGTCATTTGATGGTATCTTCTTAAAAATAAGTCCTCTCTTGATTATCTAACTATACTCCCTCTGGTTCTTCCCTGTCTGGTTTTTCTGTCTCTTTCCCTGGTTACTAATTTTCTGTCAGCCACATATTAGTTTTCTATGGCTGTCATAACCTCCAACTTAGTGGCTTGAAATCACCCAAATTTATTATTTTACAGTTTTGTAGGTCAGAAGTCCAACACAGGTCTAAAATCAAGGTGTCAGCAGGGCTGTGTTTCCTTGTGGAGACTCCAGGGGAGAGTCTGTGTCCTTGCCTTTCCCAGCTTCTAGAAGCTCATGGCCCTCATCCATCCTCAAAGCCAGCAACACTGGCCTGAGTCTTTTTCATGCTGCATCACTCTGACTTCCTCGTCTGTCTCCCTCTTCCACGTGTGAAGACTTTTCGATTAGATTGGGCCCACAGGGGCAATCCACGATACTCTGAGCAACGTCGATTCCATCTGCTGCCCCCTTTGCCATGTACTTTAACCTCTTCACAGGTTTGGGCATTTGGATGTGTCTATCTTTGGGTGCAGTTTGGGGAGCATCGCTCTGCTGCTGCTGGCCCTTACTGTGGTTGTTTTGTAGCCCTCCCCTTGCAAACCAGGCCTTCAGAGGCCAAACAGGTGGTGTCAGTGAGAGAAGCTGGACCGGGAGACGAAGCGGTGGGCTGGGGCCCCTTTTAAAGGAACCCTGGCTGATCAACCGGCCAATTGTGGTTATGTGAGAGTGTGTGCCCAGTGTTGCCAAATCTTTTGATTTTTCAGAGAAGCCAGAGCTTTTGTTTCTTTGTTACATTCCACAGCCTTTAAATATTGGCAATAAATTTTAATCTTTAAAAGCATTGTGTGAGCCAAGCCAAACATATCTATTGCTATATTTGGCCTTGAGCTGTCCGTTTATAACCTCTGCTCTGTATATTCCCCCTGGAAATGATCTCATTATGCTTAAGGATTCAACTACCACCTGTACTGTGCATGATGACTCCCAAAGCGATCTGTTTATTTAGATTTCTCTGATCTGCTGACAACTGTATCCCCAACTATATTTTCAACAGCCACAGTGACTCATGCTCTCTCTGCACAAATCTGCTTCTTGAGCCTGAGACCTGGTAGTCCCTCACTTTCTAGTCCAATGGTCACCAAGTCCTAACAGTCTGCCCCTTCCTTTGCACTTGGGGCTGTGATTGCCTCTTTCCTGGATTATTATAATACTTTTTTGTAATAAAAATTTTTGTAATGTTTTTAAATTTACTTTTGAGAGAGACAGAGAGACAGAGCATGAGTGGGGGAGGGGCAGAGAGAGAGGGAGAGACAGAATCGGAAGCAGGCTCCAGGCTCTGAGCTGTCAGCACAGAGCCCAATGTGGGGCTTGAACTCATGAGCTGTGAGATCATGACCTGAGCCGAAGTCAGCCTCTTAACCTGCTGAGCTACCCAGGTGCCTCAACACTCTTTTTGCTCATCTCTGAGGATCCATTCTTCCTGATTCCAGCCTATGCTCTAAAATGCAACTTAGATCACATCTTCTTTCACTTCTGTGGAACATTATTCAGTGATTTCCAATAACCTACAGGATGAAGTCTTTAGACTTTAGTCCATAATATAGCATTCCATGCCTCTCATGTGGTGACCCAGCATTATCTCTCCAACCTCATTTCTTACCACTTTTCCATTGCTGTCTGGTATTTCAGTACTACAGAACATTAATTGCAGTTCCCTGTATATAGGATATGGCTTACCACTCACTGGTCCCTTTGACAGAATGCCCTTTCCCATTGATCCACCTAGAGACCTATTATTCCTCCTTACCCTGAAAATCAGGGCTTACTTAAATGGTGAAATGTTCCCCGACTCCTTCCCTGCAGCCTTTCCACAGCCCTTCCTCCCAGCAATCATTGTGCTTTGCTTATGCATTTTTTACTGCACCTGTCTCGTGTGGCTTTAATTATTTGCTCATGTACATGTCTCCTATCTTCGTGTCTTAACGTCTTTGTGACATGAGTACTTAGCAGAGGGCCCTCGCAACAGACACGCCTAATAATATTTCTGAATGAACAAATGAATGAATGAAGGAACCATGCTACACAGATGGCATCTGTCCTATTTATGATCAAAATTACCCCAAGGAGTTGTAATTCTTTGATGAGTTTCTCATTCGTCTCTTCAAATAAGTTTCTATCTTCCGCCAGCTGCAGAAGCTCTTTGAATGATTTAAAATGCAGAATTCAAAATTGGCTGCCAAGAAATGCCACTTCATTTCCTTTCTAAAATAACGTGATTTTCCCCGTGACCCAGACAAAAGAGCAAGACTTGGCTAATGTGTCATTTAAAAAAAAAGATTTTTCAGGGAAAAAGAGGTTAACTTGAGTAGATAAATGCTTTGCCCCTTTCCTTGGTGATCCCTAGGTGTTTCTTCCCAGGTCTGAAGACTCTCTCTGTGTAAATGCACAGGGGAAAGACACTCTAGGTCCTGCTTCTAATCCCACAACAACGCCATCTCAGGAAGTGCCAGGACCCTGTGAACCTTGCAGGCTCCTGCAATTTAGTCATAGATCTGGGCAAGGACCACAATTTACAAGGCATTTCTCTCAGACAGAGAGATTAGTCATCTTTCTAAAAATGGAAGGAACAGGCACAAAGGGGCACTTGTCTTCACAGGAAGCCTGGCCAGCAGAGCCCCCAGCAAAGCCTGTAGACTGACTGGAAGAATTGGGGGGAAGATCAGCTCAAGGGCAGTCCCACGGTCACTCCCAATCTGCCCAACTGTACTAGTACAGACCCAGGGACAAAAAATAAAGCCAGTTCCTGGACGACAGTTACCAGATATCTTTTTTTTTTTTTTTTTTTGAAAAAGAGAGAGAGAGAGAGCACACGCATGTGCAGTGGGTGTGTGTGGGGAAGGGCAGAGGAAGAGAGGGAGAATCTTAGGCAGGCTCCAGACCCAATGTGAGGCCTGATGCAGGTCCCACAACTCTGGGATCATGACCTGAGCCTGAAATCAAGAGTCAGATGCTCAACCGACTGAGTCACTCAGACACCCCAGACATCACTTTTTTGATGCCTGAGGTTTTCTCTTCTCCTGTGTCCCTGTATGTATTATCTCCTGCTGCTCCTTGAGGGAAATGGAGAGAGGGAAAGGAATTTACATTCACTGTATACCTATTGTGAACCAGGAAATGTGTTAGATGCTTTAAATGCTTTTCTTTTCTTTTCTTTTCTTTTTTTATTTATTTTCACCTTTATTTATTTTTGAGAGAGCGAGACAGAGTGTGAGTGGGGGAGGGGCAGAGAGAGACAGGGGGGACACATAATCTGAAGCAGGCTCCAGGCTCTGAGCTGTCAGCACAGAGCTGGAGGCGGGGCTCAAACTCATGGACCGTGAGATCATGACCTGAGCCAAAGTCAGCTGCTAAACCGACTGAGCCACCCAGGCGTTCCTATGCTTTTCTTTTTTAACTGGCTTCAATTTTTTTTTTAACTTTATTTATTTTTGAGAGACAGAGAGAGACAGAATGTGAGGGAGGTGGGGGATGGATGGGAGGGAGGATAGAGCAGAGAGAGGGAGACATAGAATCCCAAGCAGGTTCCAGACTCTGGGTTGTTAGCACAGAGCCTGATGCGGGGCTCAGACCCAGAAACCATGAGATCATAACCTGAGCCGAAGTTGGATGCTTAACTGACTGAGCCACCCAGGCGTCCCTAACTGGTTTCAATTTTATTTGCCTTCTTAAATCTCCACTTTACAAGTGAAGAGACTGAGCATCAGTGAGGCCAAGCAACTTGCTCATTTCTGAACAAGCAGTAAATGATGGGGCCAAGATATTATTCCGGTAGATGTTATTTTAAAGCCCACACTTTGCTCCACTTATGATGCTGCTGATATAGAATAGCTGTAAAATCTAATTTTTGTGCTTGAGTGCCAGAATGGAGAGCTTATGTTAGCCTATCCAGAGTATTCTCAGGCCAACATTTGGGAAACAAATCAACACACGTTATGTGAAGGGACTGTCACGTTGATCCAAAGGGGTGTAATACCCAACCCCTGCCTTTCAGGACTGGGAAGGCCAATCTGGTGAGATGAAGTTCAGGAGTAACACTAGAGCATGTGAGAGCACAGGACCTGCTGCAAATTAAGCATGTCAGCAATCCTGGACATTTCTACCATCACTCTGGTGATGTTCCCGTGGGTGACATACTCCCCTGGGGGTTTGTGGAGACATCGCTACCATATCTCCTCTTCTGCTCGCTCAAGAAAATGTGTTAGACAGCAAGTCATTGGGAACTTGCCATTAAAAGGATTACTTGAATCATGGAGGATGTTTGCTATTTTAATCATTAGTAGTGACATACCAGTGGCAATTTCACAACAGATGGCGGTGCATCCATATGTTCAGAACTACTGTGCCCGAGGATCACTGCAGAGGGCAGCCAAATGTCTAATGTGGACAAAATATGCTGTGAGCTGAGATGAGGGGGAGCTCGACAGGGCTGGAGCACATGGGGGTACCTTACCCAGAAGAGCCGATGATGTAGGCTCTCACGCCTAGCATCGTGCCTGGCATATGGGAGAGCTTAACAAAGGAACCACATTGAAAAATGCAGGGCACACGATACCAAAGGGCTGCAGATGCCAGTTACACCCAAGGTCCAGCATGAGGTAGGACCCCCCCCCCTTTCCCAGTGCAGTGAGGACACACGAGTGAATCGCAACCCCTACCCCCTCCTGCAGACACATTATCTCAGGGAGGGGATCAGGTAGGGGGGAAACTCTCAGAAAAAACTGAATATTTCCTAAAGTAATGGCTTGATTTATTAGTCTGGAGTATGCTTTTAGTCAAATAATATAAAAACTGTTTCTTCCCTTAGCCAGAGGGTGTGGGGTTGGGAGGGGGACTGGATTGATAAGGAGCAAAGGAGTTACATTTTCTCTGCTCTAAGTGATGTGCGAAGTAAAGTTTGTGACTCTGTTACATTGATATTGTTATTTGCTGGTTTTTCCATTTTAGATATTATGCCACTCCATGTTATTTTCCCCCTTTTCATCCTAATCTTTGTTAATTAACACTATCTTTAGTTCTTCTGTCGCTACCTTTGTGTAACTTCACATTTTATACTTCAATCTCTTTCTTATTCCAACAACTTTTCAGTGATATCTCTGAGTTCCTATTTTGTCAGGTAAGGGCACTTCTCTCCACCACTCCTTCCACCTTCTAATTTCTGTCATTTGGATAATTAATGTTTACCTTCTATTCTGTAACCATATTCAAGTCTTATTTTATAATATATGTAGGTTGAGTCTAAAAGGTTGAGAATCAAAAATACATTTATGCTGCTTTGACTATGAAATACTTTTCACTGCAGGGCCAAAGGTCAATGTCATGATTCTTGCACCTTGCAGAGGGCATTAGCCCCTGGCTGCTGCTGTAACAAATTTGAATACCACAGTTGCTTCGTGGCTTACTCAACACAAATCTAAAGTTTTGGGAGTCAAAAGTCCTCCAGGGGTCTCACTGGGCTCAAGGTGTTTACAGGGCTATTCCTTCTGGAGATTCTAGGGGAGAATTTATTTTCTTGCCTTTTCCAGCTCTTATAGGTCACCTGCATAGACTCGCGGCTTCTTCCTCCATTTTCTTCTCTCTCTCTTTTTTTTAAAGTATATTTTTTATTTATTTTTGAGGGGGAGAGCCCAAGCCTGGGAGGTGCGGAGAGGGAGGGAGAGACAGAGAATCCCATGTGGGTTCTGTGCTGTCAGTGCAGAACCTGACACAGGGCTTGATCCCACAACCTTGAGATGATGGCCTAAGTTGAAATCAACAGTCAGACACTTAACTGGGTGGGCCACCCAGGTGTCCCCTTCCTCCATTTTCAAAGCCAGTCATTGTATTTCTCTGATCCTTCTTCCTTCATTACATTTTTCTCTGATCATAGCCTGGAGAGGTTCTCTGTTATGAAACAGTCATATGATTGGATTGGGCCCACCTGGACAATCCATAATAATCTCCCCATCTCTTGGGGCCCCTGGGTGGCTCAGTGGGTTAAGCGTCTGACTTCAGCTGAGGTCATGATCTCACAGTCTGTGAGTTCAAGCCCCGCGTCGGGCTCTGTGCTGACAGCTCAGAGCCTGGAGCCTGCTTCAGATCCTGTGTCTCCCTCTCTCTCTCTGCCCCTCGCCCACTCATGCTCTGTCTCTCTCTGTATCAAAAATAAATAAAAACATTTAAAAAAAGTAAAAATAATCTCCCCATCTCACATGTCCTAATCTTTGTCACGTCTGTAAAGTTCCTTTTGCCATATAAGTTAACATTGGCACAGATTCCAAGGATTTGGACATGAATGAGGAGTCATTATTCTATCTACCACAAAAGATAAAATGTGCCTGGTGTTAAATAAAAATGAATTCTTATACTCCATCATTGTTCAAAAGCCACACCATATTTTAACATGCATGTTTCATTTTTGGACTCCAATTTGGACCAATTGCTTTCTAGATCTGCTGCTCTGTTTTCACGTGGGATTTCTTGTCCTTGAACTCTTGGTTTGATCTCACCATTTCTTATATTCCACATCTTCTGTATCTTTATATTTGTTGCTTTTCACCCCAATCCCCACACAACTTGCCATGAAACAATGCATAGGAAACAACCTCTCTGAGTTCTTACACATGATCAATGATTCCTCCACTCCCTAATCTTTTACATTGTTTCATCATCTTGTATTCACTTCATGCTGATTCCTAATATGACTGGAATTTGCCATTTATATTTTGCCATGAATTATTCATATTTTTTTTTCCAACTTTAAGTTGAGTTCACTTTTGCTAGAACTCTTTTTATGTATAGTGGAGATTAATCCTTTGTAATATATATTTCAAAATTTTCTTTCAGAGTTTATTTATTTTCAAATTTTGTTTATGAAGGTTTCTTCATACATTTTAAATTTATGTTTTAAATTTATAGTGTTCAGGCTTTTCCTTTATTGCTTCAGGGTTTTGGGTTTTGCTTAGAGAGATGCATATATATTCTAAGTTACACAGACATTATTCTGATTTTTTCTAATGTGTACTTTTATTATTTATATTTTGTTTTTAATCCATCTGGAGTTTAGTTCAATGTTTGTTATACTTATTAAAATTTTCGAATGGATAGCCAGTAGTCCCAACACCATATGTGTATTAATTTCTCCCCCCACCTCACTGCTTTGAAATGCAATCTTCATCAGATTGTAAACTTCTGTATATTCTTGGAACTATTTTTGAACTGTTGTCTTCTGTTGATCTGCTTTATGTGGCACCTCACCAGTACCATATTGTTTTTATTGTAGTCTTTAGACATGCAGAGCAATTTACCTTTCCTTGTTATTTTTAAAAGCATCTTGTGAAATTTTATATTTGTATGCTTTCATGGAATATCGAGAATATGTTGGTAAAGTCCATAAAGATTGTCCAGGATTTTGATTGGAAAACATTGAATTATAGATTAATTTGAAGAAACTCTTTATAATATTGACTTTCATTGAAGAAAAAGTTATTGGGACACTCGTTACACTGGTAAGGAAGGCTTTATTCAGGACTTTTGCAATAGATGTTAAGGGTATCACAATAGGAGAAAGAGATTAGGCTAAACACCGAATACAACGAAGATAGGAGGGGATTTGTAGCCAATGAGCAATGGGAGGGGTTTGGTGGATGAAAAATTACTGAGAGGAGGGAGACATCAAGGGTAGGGGGATTCTTGATAAACTGACTTAACAGGATTCTTGCTGAAGGAAGACCATGGTGATCACATATCAAGGATTCTCACTAAACTAACTTAAGAGGATTCTTCTAAAACTGGGGTAGGCAGGCTGAAGACAGGGCTCAAGGATGAGGTCTAGTTGAAAAGAGGGCTCAAGGACCCCGATTAAAGTTTGGTCAAAGAGAGAGTCTTTATCACTCTTTCCATCTAGGAACATAATTTTTCTCTATATTATTCAACTTATATTCTATATTCTTCTATAAGGATTTACAGTTGTTTTCAGTCAGATTTTACTCCTTTTTTGTTACATTGAGTCTTGGTATCATAAGAGTTTTGTTGATATTATGAGTTGGGTTTTAAAAATTACATTTCCAATTATAATCATTTAAATCGTAAGAGTAAATTATTGATTTTTGTAGGTTGATCTGTGCTTTGTCATCTTACTCTGCTCTCTTATTAAGTCTAGTAATTTTTCAACTTACTGTCTTAGATTTTATTTTATTTTATTTATTTTTAAACGTTTATTTTTATTTTTGAGAGAGACAGAGCATGAGCAAGGGAGGGGGCAGAGAGAAAGGGAGACACAGAATCTGAAGCAGGCTCCAGGCTCTGAGCTATCAGCACAGAGCCCGATGCGGGACTCGAACTCATGAGCTGTCAGATCATGACCTGAGCTCAAGTGGGGACGCTTAATTGATAGCCAATCAAGCACCCCTATTGTCTTACGTTTTAAACGTAGGCACATTTGGGGCGCCTGGGTGGCTCGGTGGGTTGAGCGTCCGACTTCGGCTCAGGTCATGATCTCGCGGTCTGTGAGTTCAAGCCCCCACATTGGGCTCTGCGCTGACAGCTCAGAGCTTAGAGCCTGTTTCAGATTCTGT
Organism: Panthera uncia; assembly: GCF_023721935.1. NCBI lineage: Eukaryota > Metazoa > Chordata > Mammalia > Carnivora > Felidae > Panthera > Panthera uncia. The sequence goes on from NW_026057585.1 coordinate 35,102,825, forward strand.
GTCTCCCTCTCTCTCTGCCCCTCCCCTGCTCATGCTCTGTCTCTCTCTCTGTCAAAAATAAATAAACATTAAAAAAAATTAAATGTAGGCACATTTGCCCATTTATTTGCCTGTTTATTTTTCTGATGTTATTGCATTGACTAAGGTCTCAAGAAAAGGTTGAATAATAATGGTGTCTTGTTCTTCACTTAAATATGAATGCTTCTAATATCTCACTGTAAAGTAAATATGTGTGATAGGTTTCTTATATATTACCAGTACCACGTTCCTAAAGCTTTCTTCTATTCACAGTTTACTAAGATATTTTAAAAATGGAATGAATGCTAATGTAGTTAATTACAGTAATGATTGATTTCCTGAGGTTGAACCACATTTGAATTGAAAGAATTTTGTAGGATTGGTCGGTCATTTGCCCCTTGCCCTTGATGTTGTTTATAGGATCATTTCTTAAGAAGTGGCAGTGAAGTTTTTATACCCATCACTTTGGTAAACACAAAGGTTTTCCAGAACACAAAATAATTCTTTTCCATACAAAATTGTTGGTTTTGTTGTTGACAATGTGGAAGATTTTGGTGAACATCCACTTTTTTCCCCTGTCTGACCAGCACACCTTTCTTTGGAAAACCACCCCTCCCCCAGCCCATGTAATTCTGTTGAGGCTGTCAATTCTGTATATTCCCTTGCCCACGCACAGACGTAGGCTCTGACCCAGGCTGGACCAGTCAGAGTTCCCTTTCTGGATTTACACAGTGCCTGAGAGATCTCTGTCTCCCTCATCTGGGACCACACCCACTTCTGAAAGTGCAAGCCTGGAGTGGCTGGTGGTTTTATTTTCTGCCCCAGGGAGAGTGCCTATTGAGGATGAAGTTAATACTGAAGAAAGCTGGGCCAACAGGTTAAGAGAGGGGCAGAGTTTTGATGATATAGTTTGGTCTTTGAGACCTTACTGTGACAGAAGTCCCCCCTCAGACTTCCCGGTCGTGCGAGTTCACGGCTTCCCTTTTTTTTGACAAAGCTGCTTTGCATTGTGTGGTCTGTTACTTGCTCATGAGAGAATCTTGACTACTCTCAATTCCAGAAGTACAAAAGCAAGACTCATGGTCTTCCTCACATAGCAAGAATTATTACCAATCACATTTTATTAAGAAGTGTGCAAAACCAGCCTCCAATGACCAACAAGTATGTATTAAGGGAAAGAAAAATAAAAAAAAAAATCACTAGCATGCTATCTAGAATAATGTAGGTAAGACCACTGAGGAGATTCTACGTCGGGTTTTAGGTATTGAATATATGTGTTCTGCCGATGCAGGAAGAAAACTTTGGTTTGGTTTGCGATTACTTTCTGAGCCATGGTATAGACAGGAATGAGGTTATCCACAGATCAGTAAGCAACAAAGAGGGACACTGCTACTTGAATGAAAGAGGCTTTTTTTGGATGCCAGAAACCACATGATTTATTCAGAGAGAACAGTCTGCACTTAACTCAGCTGTGTGCTTCCTGACTTTGACTTAGTATAAAGAAAATAGTAAAAAATTTAGTAACAAGTTGGTTGTGCTCATTGAGTATGAGTTTTCAGTGTACTCTGTAGAAATGGGCAGTGAAGTAAAGAATCTCTTTTTCCATATGGCAATGGTCTGGCTGTTAAAGAGAAGGGTGCTTGTGAGCTTGGGAATGAGGAATGAATGAGATGGAAACATTTCTTCACGGCAATGATAATGCTCATGAGGCCATTTCAGTGATATCTGTTGGTTTGCTCAAAAGCATTATCAGTGATAGAGTATCTCATTTTTAATCTTGAAAGAAAGAGTTTGGATTTCTTAAGGAGACAGAACTCTGATGAAAATGACTTAATTGCTAAGAGTGAGTCTCATAATATTTCATTTTAAAAAAATGGTTAAAAATTTCAGTGTTCCTATTTACTTTTGATTAACTACTTTATCCTTATAAGGAATGCAAGCAGGGGCGCCTGGGTGGCTCAGTCGGTTGAGCATGACTTCGGCTCAGGTCATGATCTCACAGTCGGTGAGTTCGAGCCCCGTGTTGGGCTCTGTGCTGACAGCTCAGAGCCTGGAGCCTGCTTCGGATTCTGTGTCTCCCTCTCTTTCTGCCCCTCTCCTGCTCATGCTCTGTCTCTCTCTGTCTCAAAAATAAAATAAAAAACACTAAAAAAAAAAAGAATGCAAGCAATTCAGCAAAATGCAAGGAAGAAATTATAAAATAACCCCAAGTCTCACACCACGAGTAACATTCCAGGCCTCTTCCTATGCACGTGTAGAGACAGAAGGTCAGAGAGATGGAGTGACACATCACTAGATAGCACGCAATTTATATGTTAGATCTTATTCTTTAACAGAAAGCCTTCAATTTAATTTCACTTATGTTATAAAATCTAATTCACCAAAAGAAACTAAACTGAAAATAAATGTAATTGAATTTAACACAAGAAAAAGAAGTTGAAGAAGTAGAAATGAAAACCACAAAGTAGTGACAAAATTATGAAAAATCATCTAGAAGTTAGTCGTTATCTTCTTTAACCGCATGTACTAATTTTAGATTCTGTTAGTTGACTTCCTGCAATAAAAGATGAGAAATTACAAGTCTCCCTTCCTTTCCCCATCTTCTGATTTTTCTAGTTATCTTACTCTGATTTTGCTCAGGTTTAAAATGCTTATATTTGGTTCTATAGCTTTACTTACCATAGCTGCTTATAATTAGTATGACATTTAGACAGATTCAAGGTTCACCAGGGGCTTTTTGTCACTGCTTCTTCATTACTAAGTTCTTTATTTTGATTTATATATCGAGTTGGATATGAAGGACCCATAGGTTTTCAATTTTTTTCTTTTGGTTATTAATAGGGACTTGACTCATGCTTTTAAATTAAAAGCGACTTGGCTGGGTGTAATATTTTGGCTAGTACTTTCTTTCCCCTAGAACTTTATAGCCATTGTTTAATTGTCTTTTGGCACAAGTATAACTATGGAGATATCTGAGGCCAGTCTGATTCTGCCCCCACCTTGAAGGTGACTGAATTCTTATGCATAAAATTTCATTGGAGTTCAAAACCCTCCCTGGAGCATGGCTTGGTGTTGAAGGCTCTGTGTCCTTTCCCCGTAAAAAATAGTGCCTTCTTTCAATAAGTAAATTCAGTTTTTTGCTTCATTTTAGTGAAAAGTTTCTGTGCCATATACTTGAATATTTTTTTCTGTTTCATTCATTAATTTCAAAATTCAGGATGCCAGTAGTGGATCATCTTTGTTCTCAGTATCTATTACCATTTTTGAATTTTCTTTAATCTCTTCGTCTTTTTATTCTGCATTCTGTAATTATCTCATTGTAATAAAAATCTTCTCTGTATGTTAGTTAAGTCTGTGGAGTCCTCTCCACTCACCACCATGCGTTTTCCATTCTGTTTCTGGTCTGTGGAGATATTGATTTTTTAAAAATGTTTATTTATTTATTTTGAGAGGGAGAGCGTGAGCGGGATAGGGGGAGAGAGAGAGGGAGAGAGAATCCCAAGCAGGGATTCTTTGCTGTCAGCGCAGAGCCCGATACAGGGCTGGATCTCACCAACTGCAGGATTGTGACGTGAGCCGAAGTCAAGAGTTGGACGCTTAACTGACTGAGCCACCCAGGCACCCCTGTTGATTTTGTTTTGAATACAATCTATGTCCTTAAAGATATTTTAAAATATATTCTATCATTTCTATATGTTTTGGAGCAAAAGAGAAAAGAAGGGTTTGTATGTCATTTAAATTCTACCATGACCAGAATTTTTAAAGCTCTTCTGTGTCTATTTCATTTTTATTCCTAATGATGTTTTTTGGGGGGTATTTTCTTTAAGCTTTCCAGAAGCTATTTCTTCCTTGTGGGACCATTTTTCTTCCCATACACTTTTAGAAGTTCCTAATTGATATCTTCGGTTAAAAAAAAAAAAAAAAAAATATATATATATATATATATATATAAATATTTTTTTTTTGGAGTGGCCTTTATTTTACCATTTTACCATTGTTGTTTCTTCTCTTACTGTGATGGCTAAGATCACCTTTGTTCTTTCTTCTTTTACTGTGATGGCTACAATCCTTTAGCACAATGTAGAATACGACTGATGATAATGGGAACATCAATCAGAGTCCAGCCAAGAAAACAGAAACCATTCTAGGTATTTCAACAGAGGACATTTAATAGAAGAAATTGGTCACATAGGTGATGGAAAAATAGAGTCCAACAGCTTCACTTTATATAACAAAAAGAGCATTGGTCGCATTATTATTAAAAACTTTATAGGGGTGCCTGGGTGCTCAGTCGGTTGAGTGTCCAACTTTAGCTCAGGTCATCGTCTCACGGTTTGTGAGTCTGAGTCCTGTGTCAGGCTCTGCGCTGACAGCTCAGAGCCTGGAGCCTGCTTCGGATTCTGTGTCTTCCTCTCTCTCTGCCCGTCCCCTGATCATGTCTCTCTTTTCTCTCTCAAAATAATAAATAAACACTAAAGAATACATTAAAGAAAAACCTTTATAAAAGCAGCTAAAAATAAAGACAGACATTAAAATGGTAAAGTCACCCAAAGACGAGCAGCAGCAGAGAGCTCTATCAGCTGTGGACTGGAGGAAAAAAGGAGGAGCCAGGGTTCACAGAGCTCAAAAACCAGGACTACCTAGTGGAACATAGGACGATGACAGTGACCAGAAGTTGGGACAATGGAGAAGACTCCAGAGATGATACAGATCACAGAGAGAGATAGGGAGGGAAACACTCTGGTTATACCTTTCTGCTCCTTCCAGTGTTTTACCATCACTTTCCACTAGCCAGGCCAGGCCTATCTGGTCGCTAGAGGGCTAGGGTGCTTGGGAATGAAAGTAACGCCCCCCCCCCCCCCCCCCCCCCCCCCCACCTTGCAGTGAAACAGCTGTTTGCCTAGGTGTATAATTCTAAGTTAAAAAAAATCCCTCAGAACTTTGGAGACATTACTTTTCCATTTTTCTGTGTCCTCTTTTTAAAACTTTAGACAATTATCATGTCTTGAGGCTAACTCACCATGTTTCTTTTCTCTCATATTTTTCTGTCTCTATCTTTGGAATATAAATTCTGAGAGATTTCCTAAACTTTATCTTCTAGATCACTAACCTGTTATAATTGTATCTACACTAAAATTTATTTTCTTTGTATACTTTTTTTAAATCACCTTTACAAAGGTATCGTGCACTCATTTTAAGTACCTGGTTCAATGAATTTTGACAGGTGTAGACAATCAAATGTGCACTCATGTTGCCGCTTGTATCTGTAGCTTGTTCCTTTTTATTGGTGAGTAGTATTCCATTGTATGGATATAGCACCATTTGTTGATCTGTTCATCTGTTGCTGTTTGAATTGTTGTCATTTGGGGACTGTTTCAAAGTTGTTGAACACTTATACCTTTTATGAACATATGTTTTCATTATCTTGAATAAACACATAGAAATAGAATGGGTAACCAATCCTATGATAAGTGAATGGTTAACTTTATACAGACTGCCAAACTTTTTTTTAATATCTAATTTTTTTATTGCTTATTCATTTCTGAGAGAGAGAGAGAAAGAGACAGACAGAGCATGAGCGGGGGAGGGTCAGAGAGAGAGGGAGACACAGAATCGGAAGCGGGCTCCACTCTGAGCTGTCAGCACTGAGCCCAACAGGGGGCTCGAACTCACAAGCTGTGAGATCACGACCTGAGCCGAAGTCGGATGCTTAACCGACTGAGCCACCCAGGCGCCCCTGACAAACTGTTTTTTGCAAAGTGGCTGTGCCACTTTATATTCCTTCTGGCAATGCAGGACAGTTCCATCCAGTTCCTCTCCATCTTCACCAGCGGTTGGTATTATCAGTGTTATTAATTTTCGTCTTTTTATTGGTGGGTAGTGACATACAATTGTGGTGTGTTTTTTTGTTTTTTTGGGGGGGTTTTTTGCTGTAGTGATGAGTACCTTTCAAGGCACTCAGAACTGATTTGCTACTCAAGTTCTGTGATAGCGTACTTGAAAATTCACTGCATGCTAACCACTACACTTCAGGAAGCCCATGTTCTCTTTGAATCGTGAAAAGATTGTCTCTAATTCCACCTTAGACATAACCATATTTTCCACCTAAAGTGAAATTATTAGGTGTGGTAGGCAGAATAATTTCTCCCTGTCCTCTCTCTGCCCCAGAGATGTTCATGTCCAAATCTCCAGAACTTGTGAATGTGATAAGTTATATGGTAAAGGGGAATTAGGTTACTCATTAGCTGATCTTAAAATAGGGTGAACAGCCTGTATACCCAGATGGCTCAATGTAATCACTAGGGTCTTTAAAAGTGAAAGAGGGAGGCAGAAGAGGATGTCAGTGGGATGCAGCCCAATATTGCTGGCTTTGAAGATGGAGGGATGGGGTCACAAGTCAAGGAAAGTGAGCAGCCTCTAGAAGCTGGAAAAGAGATTTTCCCCCAGCGCCTCTAGAAAGAATCCAGTACTGCTGATACTTTGATTTTAACCCAATGAGACTCATTTTTGATATCAGACTTCCAGAGCTGGTAGATAATAAATTTATGTTGTTTTAAGCCACTAACTGTGTGGCAATTTATTATACTAGCAATAGAAAATTAACACGTTTAGGTAATCATTTACTGCGAGCATTACTAACCACCGAATAATCAGATGACAGACCAACTGGGGTTTCCTCACCACTACTTTATCCTCATTCCCACTTTCCTTTTGGCCATTTCATCAACATCACCATTAACAGCTGCGCAGAGGCTCTAAATTTAATGATTTGTTCAGTTTTAGGTTGTACTAGCACAGCTTCAAAAAGCTTGCTTGGCATAGCTTGATGCCGAGGGTAAGTCTGACCCGGAGTTAGAAGTGCTTTCAGCCACCCATGCTTTCCCCTATGCTCAGTTGCTAGTGTTTTCCGTTTCCTGCTTATATTCCAGAAGAGAAGAGAAATAAGAAAACAGGTGCATTGAGGTTTGTGACCACAATGACATACTTTTTTTGTTTGCTTGGTTTTTGCTTATGGTAAATTATTTCAGTTTGGGCCAATTCTAAAGCATTTGAAGTGAGATCAATGCAAGCCCTTCACCATGGGAATATCGTGTACACATGGGAACACCGCGGTGGGTGTACCAGTTTGTTAGGACAGCCATAACAAACTACCACAGAGCGGGCAGCTTAAACAACAGAAATTTATTTTCTCACAGTTCTAGGGGCTAGAAGTCCAAGATCAAGGTGTCAGCAGGGTTGGCTTCTTTTGAAACCCCTCTCCTTGGCTTATAGATGGTCGCCTTCCTCTTAGGTCTTCCTGTGGTCTTTTCTGGGTCTGTGTGTTCTATGTCCTAATGTCTTCTTGTAAATTCACTAGTCATAATCGGATTAGGGCCCATCCATATGACCTCATTTTACCCTAACTAAAGGTCCTACCTTCAAATACAGTCCTATTCTGAGCTACTCATATTCTGAGTACTTCAACATATGAATTCTGAAGGAACACAATTCAGCCCTTATCAGAGAGCCCTTGTCAAAGGCTATTAAAAAAAGCATATAGAAAATGTTCAGGACGGCTGAAACGAAAGCCATTTAACTTCACATCCAATATTTGTGCATAAGAAAAAATTTAAATGGATTTCAAATGATGATTTAGGGTGAGTGAAGATATGGCTAGAATTTTATAATTGGTTGTATAAGGAAATGAGAAAACTGGTATTTTGTATTAAGCCCTGACAATGATAAAATAAAGAAAGCACTGGTGTAAAAATAGTAAACATGATATTATAAAGTACATCAATATTTGTAAATGTTTGCAGTAACAATGATAACAATAAAAAATGGTAAGGTGTTAAATACCTAGAAAGTTATTTCTTGAGGTCAAGGACAACTGTAGAAACACATACCAATCAGTTAGCTAAAATCGGAAGAGGTACTATGAACCTCAACAACACTTCTGAAGAAAAAGGTAAAAATTCATAGTGCATTGTTCCAATATAAGGATGAGGGCTCCTGCAGTGTCAGTTATTTAAATATGTAAATTTTCAACATTAAGAGTAAGTTAGACTAGTAGCATGAGGAAGTAGAAACACTTTTTAGAAACTATGGAATGAATCTAGTAGTTTCTTAATATATACTCAGTTGGACTAGATTGGTGGGCATTCTTCCCCTATTACTCTGTTCCCATCACCAAAGACCAGCATGAATACATAGAAACTAGAAACCTATAGGCATCTGTAGTATCCATGGAAAAGAAATCAAGAGATAAGGGCACCAAATAGAACTCAAGACACCGTTTCATCCTTTGAAGATACTTTAATTTTGCTGTTATGATTAATTAAAAAACACAGTTGTTTTCAGCATTTCCTAGCTACAATAGTGCATAGGAAATTCCATTCTAAACAAAGAAGTAATTAATGAAATAACAACACACCTTAACATTTACATTGATAGGTTACAGTTTACAAGGTGCTTTCACATACATTATTTCATTTGATTCTTACAACAAGCAGATAAAACGGTCAGTGGGAAAGAAAAATGATTTTTTTTTTAGGCTTATGATGAGTATTTTCAGGCCAATGGGCAGTCAATACAAGAACATATCAAAAACAAGACAGCAATACCCACAAGCCACAATATCTGTTTTTGGTAGGTTGACAGTTTGATATCAGTTGGATATTTAGCATCAGTGAAGGAGGAAGGAATCAAAACAGACATAAGGTCCTTATGATATTCAAAAAATTGTAAGAACACTGTAAGAGATAAGGAGAAGAAAGATGCCCTAAAATATCACCTTACCGAGATTTACTTCAAAGCACATTATCCCTTCAAAGTGTCAAATAAAAAGAATTTTGTCATGACATGTGAAAATTAGAAAAGACCTTAGAAACCGCCTAATGGAATTCTTCCATTTTGTAGAAGAGAGAGCTGAGGCCAAGGTCATGCCGACTGTGACAGACCAGACCTGAGACCCAGATGTCTTGACTTTGAGTCAAGGGGTCCCTCCTCTGCAGTGCCATCTCCTTATCATTTACTGAGGAAAAATGTAATTTCTTCTGCTTCAAATAATGTAATCTGAGGTTAAACACTGATTCATTCCACTGATTTCTTATTCAAATTTTCATCCTGTTCTTGGCTAAATTGTGGCTGAAACTGGGAGTTTTATATAACTTGAAGATATTCTAATTCCGCATCCTTAATTGGTTGGAAATAGACTCCCTTGACATATCTGAAAGCTTGCTCATGTCCTTTAAGTGGAGAGAGAAATGGGAATGGCTAAGTAGCCCTCAAAACCAACGCATGCCGAGAGGTCATCTACCTAGGCAGATTCTACAGCAAGTTGTGCAGGGCAAGTAGTTATTTTATTTAAAACGTCTTTTTAGAACTTAGAGAAATCTTCTTAATTGCTGAAAACTAAAATGTAATAATCAAATTGTCATCCCCATGATTTATTAAAATAATTCTACAATAATATACAATAAAGCTACCATGGAATTTGTTGCATACATATAGAATACAACGATCAGCATGTTCTTGGGCCAAAAAAAACCGAATGAAAATATTTTATAGAAATGATGGTTTAAATTTATTAACATGAATGACATATTTTTTGTCACATAAAACTTGATACAGCAAAGTATATCATATTTTTCTTGCACATTTTAAATATAAGTGGACCAACTGAAATCAGTTATCAGCTCTTAAATGACATAACCATGCAGGAACACTTGACAACCAAAAGATGTACAGATGGATGCAGAGAACATCCCAGACAGGCTTTTTCAATGTCTTCAAAGGTTTTACAAGAGTGTGGTACGGAGATAAAGAAGTTGTCAGTGACCGGCACCAATAATGAAGCAAATAGAATGCTTATATACATTAAGATCAGTCTGATTAAAAACAACTCAACTTATATGCATGTAAATTGATCATAAAAAATGAACAGAGTTTACTTTCAGCTCTTTTGGTGTGTTGTTTTAAGATAGGTCACTGACACATGGAGATAAAACCAGATGGGAAAATTTAAAAGCAAAGAAAAAAATACTTAAAAAACAGAGTTAAGCCATGGATTCTCAACAAACGTGGAACTAACTGTGCAAAAATGCTTGAAATTTCCACTGACAGCAATGCTGTTGGCAAAAAAGAATTAAAAAAAAAATTAAACTCAAATGCTAACATTGCATCTGCATGATCATACATGCTGTGTACGGAAAGAGGCTGGAAATTCTAACGTGTCTAAAACTATCACACCTCAAAATTAAAATACAGTTGTGGCAGTTTTAAAAACTTTGTCCCTTTTCCTCGTGGATGAGGCATAGGATGAACGCTGAAGCTACAACAGTGCCTCTCCCTCGGGCTGACAGATACTGTATGCTGGAATAACCTGGCAACAACTCCTTTTGTCCTTAACCGTGACAAAACAAAGCGAAGCAAAACAAACAGAAAAATCCCCATATAAATAAGAGTGTCTCTACACTACTTACAAGCATCAAGCCATTTGTTGGACTCAGCAAAGTAATTGTCCACATTAATGATCTTTTTTAGTTCGTTTTTTTTTTTTTTCCCGTAAAAAATTTACAAGGAGGACTTGAGAAACTAAAAAATTTGTCCCTTTCTTCATCAGTCGCGTTCTGTCAAAATACTGGCTAAAATCCTTACGGAGGAGCGAAGGTGTAGAAATCTTAAAGCCCTAATCCCTACAGCAATGACCAAGTGATGGTCCCCTACCAAGTGATGGGACCCACAGCTTTAGTTTCTCCTGTGAGTGAGCTGCATGTGTCACACTGCACAGGTGGTCACCCGATTACTCACCGGGAGGAAAATACAAAAGGTGGTGAAGGGAGACGGAACCTCTGATCTCTAGAAATCCAAATTGCCGGGTGTAGCTACTCTATATTAGTCTATCCAAATGTCTCACCAGAGCGGTGAGTTCTGCAAAAGGTATTGTTTTGTTTTGTTTTGTATAAATTGCCTTGTTGATACGACACTCTGTCTTCAAAAATTGTCAGAAGTTTTGGCAAAACTGAGTCTGAGCTACTCAAAGTAAAAATAATCACTGGACGTACAGCCTCAAGCCATCGACCAACAACCATAACGGCAAGAACTACCGAAGGTAACACTTACCCTTCCTTTCAAATATCACAGAGCCATAACACTGCCCGTCTGAAATACCCACAAAATAAAATGGAGCACTGCTTGGAGAAAACCCGACGAACATGAAAAAGGAAGAAATGGGTGGAGGGGAGGAGAAAGCCCAACCAGAGGGAAGCGGGAAGGTGTCTAGTTGTGTGTTATGGCACAGACAATGCTTGCTTAGCGGTGCCTTGTTACATAGGTGGACGCAGAGCGCACACACGGACGATGGCAATAAAGACCTCACTCAGTCGCTGGAATGACGGAACTAGGTAACTGCTTCAACAAGGACGGTCTCGACTCCACCTGATCTCTCAACAGAGTGCAAAGACTGAGTGTGAGCTCTGATGTCATCTTGTTGCCCATCTTTAAAATTCACAAAATTCTTTTGCACATTTTTCTGTTATAGAGACACGGATATCTTCTTCTTCATAGTCATCAAAGTTGCTGGTATCTCCAGAGCCTCTGAACTTTGGTATGAATGGTGCTTCCACCTGGAAATGAGACAGAAAAATGAAGTGTGATATTTTGATTTATCATAGGAAAAACGTGTTTGGTCTTCACCCTAATCCCGGGCACAGAGCTCCTTAAACTCTTGGATGTCATAAGTGTTATGTTAATGAGGTGACTTTTGGAAAGCCCCTAGGTAACCTAAGGATGGGTGCTGGTTAGACACTCGGAACTTTCAGTCTCATCTCCTAACCTCAAGGAGTGGGGGTGGGGAGGGTGGGGGGCTGGAGACGGAGTTTAGTCACCAATGGCCAATGATTTAAATAATCATGCCTACCTAATGAAGCCACAGGACTTCAAGAGGATGGGGTATGGAGAGCTCCCGGTGAACAAGTGGGGATTGGGGGAGAGTGGCGTGCTTGAAGAGAGCAGGAAGCGCTGAGCCCCGTCCCCATATCTTGCTTTATGCATCTCTTCCCTCTGGCTGTCTTTGAGTTATATTCTTTTATAATAAACTGATAACAGTAAGTAGTTTCTGACTTCTCTGAGCTGCTCTAGCAAATTAATTGAACCCTAGGAGGGGTTTGTGGGAAACCTCTGATCTAAAGCTGCTTAGTCAGAAGCAGGTGCCTAACTTGCAATTAATGTCTGCAGTGGTGGTGGGTGGAGGGCACTCTTCTGGGACTGAGCCCTCAGCCTGTGGGGTCTGCGGCTATCTCCAGGTTCAGCGTTAAGAACTGAGTTAATTGCATGGTGGTCTGGAGAAAAAAAACCAAACCCACAAATATTGGAATCAGAAAGAGGAATAATGAATTCCTGACAGTTTCTAAATACTAAGGAAAATAAATTCCCACCATTATTATATGGTAGCATCTTTAAATGCCTTTAAGTCCCTAAATGATAACAGCATTAGAAACAGCAGCAAACAGGGGTGCCCGAGTGGCTCAGTCAGTTAAGGTGCCGACTTTGGGTCAGGTCATGATCTCACATCTCATGGGTTTGAGCCCTACATCGGGTTCTGTGCTGACAGCTCAGAGCCTGGAGCCTGCTTCAGATTCTGTGTCTCCCTCTCTCTGTCCCTCCCCCACTCACACTGTCTCTCTCTCTCTCAAACATAAACATTAAAAAAAATTTAAAAAAAAAGAGAAAGCAAACAGTAGGTTTGCTATTAATCTCAACATTTTCATTCAAGGAATGGTACAATACTTAAGAGAGTTCTAGGATAATTAACTGTTGGTACCAAAATACTGGCACTTTAGGTTACAGAACTCCAGATTTTCCTTTATCGGTTCCTTATTTCTAAAGCCTTTATATTTCCATCCTTTTCCTTAATTCCCTTCTCTTGAGGTTACAGATAATTCTTAGATATACTTGTTTTGTTGTTGGTGTTTTTTTTTTTTTAAGTAGGCTCTAGGCCCAACACAGGGCTTGAACTCATGACCTGGAGATCAAGAGTCACATGCTTCACTGAGAACCAGCCAGGCGCTCCTCTTAATCTTCCTTTTAATTCCCAAGTTTATTTTGTTTAAAATATCTAGCTATCAAAACTTTCTGGGAAGTTGGAAAGAAACATGTCCCTTTTAGAAAAATAGCATTGCTAAATTCTGAACATTTTTTTCTCCTTGGATCCTAAAATTAAAATGGCTTTCCTTTATTTAAAATAGGGACTTTATTAATATTAGGTGGTGCACTGAATATGTTTGAGGAGAAGATTTTAATTTTTACTTTTTTAAAAGTAATCTCTATGCCCAACACGGGGCAGAAACATAACATTTTAATTATGAGGAATTTTCAAGATTTTGATTTTCTTCTAATTAATATACTGTTATCCCAATTAAGAGCCCCAAAGACAATATAGATATCTGGAGAGACCAATAAAACAGGAGTCCTTGTTTAATGGGTACACAGTTTTCATTTTGCGAGATGAAAGGGCTCTGGAGAAGGACGGCAGTCATGGCTGCACAACAGTATGCACTTAATATGATTGACCTGCATGATAGCAAATTTTGTTTTGTGTATTTTCTTACAACTAAAATATATTGAACTATATATTCTTTTCCTTGAACATTGATAAGAATTCCACATAGTAAATATACAAATATTTTGGAAATTGAATAAAAGCTACCATCAAGGTATGTAAAACAGTGTGGTGTGTAGTACAAGAATAGACAGAAAGAACCCCTAAAGCATAAAGTCGGAAACAGACCGAAGTATGTAATAATTCAGCATTAGCAAAGGTGGAATTTCAAACAAGGGGTCAAAGAAGAATTATTCAACAAATGGTGAGAGGGTAACTGGCTAATTACTAAACAACGACAAAAAGAAGTTAGATCAAAAAGCACTAAAAGAAAATACAGATTCAATAAATCACCCAAATAGAATTGCTCTTGACTACATAACATATCCAGTTGAGATAATAATGCTAAGGGCTGTTTCATGAATTTAACGCCTAGGAAGTTTCTGAACCCATCTTATGAGATGCGGAGACTACTGCCCTCATATTGTTTTGGTCTTTGCTGCATTATTAAATTCTTTTAATGCTTTGTTTTTATATTCTTTTCCAAAAGATATAAACTAGGAAAACCGTGCTATTAATATTAATTTATAGCATTTACATTTTTTTCCTAAGGAAATTCACTCATGTGGCTGCATAGCAGTATTAAATATGGCAAGTCTCTGAAACATTAGAAGCTTTGGTTTTATGGAAAAAAAATAAAAAATTAAATATATTCAAGATGACAACACTTTATAAATACGAATTATCTTTAGGAATTTGGGAAGCAATGTTGAGAGAAAAGTAACTCAGCACAGCAAAATCTTTCTTCAATGTCTCAATTTGTTACAATGGTAAAGTGATAAAGACTGAAAAATATCTGATGAATCTAGCTATTAAATGTTATTAAATCCAGCTGTTTGCCAATTCCAGGAAGGAGAATATATTTGTTTATTTTTGTCTTTCTAATGCGGCTTCACATCAGTTTTGAAATGCAAACCTTTAAGACATTGTTTACCTAATAATTACCATAATATTGTGAAGAGTAAGAGGCAAGGGTAGGAAAAATCTGACACTGAACACATTTCAGATTGGGGCGCCTGGGTAGCTCAGTCAGTAAAGCATCCAACTCTTGATTTCGGCTCAGGTCATGATCTCACGCTCTGTGAGATCAAGACCCGCCTTGGGCTTTGTGCTGACAGCATGGAGCCTGCTTGGGATTCTCTCTCTCCTTCTCTCTCTGCCCCTCCTGCATGTATGCATGTGCTCTCTCTCAAAATAAATAAACGTTAAAAAAAAAATTTCAGATTGATGGTCAAAATAGAATATGCCTTCTCTTTTATCAAGTAGAAAACTCATTTTTTTAAAAACTCATTTTTAAGTTGTGGGCTGGAAAGGTCCCTTAAGTCCTGCATAGGATTAATTCAAAGGTAAAAAAATTAAAACCACGTGTTAAGTTGAAAATATCTTTACCACATATAATTTAAATACTAACTTCCAAAAGCTTTTAAATTAAAGAAAGAAATGGCTCACCTTCCTCTGGTAAATAGCAATCCAATCTGTTGTAGCAAACCACTTGTGAGTTTTTATATCACTCACACCATTCTTCAGGTTTCCAAACCGTTTCGTCAAATCCACCTGCAGCAGGTTCCTTAGAAGGTCCTTGAGATCTGAACTGAAGTGCGATGGGAATCGGACCTGTATGAACACGCCATGTGGTCAAATTCACATTCCAGTGGTTATCATGGCCTCACCTTCAACGGACCATAGACATCTGAAGAAAATGCTTTAAAGGGTTAATAGACCCCATTTATGAACTCCTTGCATTCTTACTGTGGTTCTCTACAAGTGCCACCATCACCTTATAACTTGTATCGCGTGTCATGACATTACCTCAGTCGATCTTCATTGAGGTATGTTGTAATATTTGTGTATGTCTGTTTCCCCCAGATCATGAGCTTCTGGGGGGAAGGTACTGTGCCATTTTGTGTTTTTATTCCCAGAATTGATTGTGTCATTTCAAATAATGTAGTTCATCTAGTCAACAATTAGTTATTAAGACCTACTATGTACCACACTGCTCTAGGCACTAGATATATAGCAATGAACTATGACATATTTGGTGACTATGGTATTAACTCTATTCTAAAGATGGAGAAACTAGGATTCGCAGACATTGTATAACTTACCCAATCACTAGACTATAAAGTGGCAGAGCTGGGACTAGAAATCTAGTCACGATTCCTAGCTGCATAAATTTTGTTCTTTATTACACTGTCTTCAAATAAATATAACTCCTTAACATATATATTCTGAGTTTCCAAAGCGCAACACGATGTGCATTCTCATAGTCTCAAAGTAGAAATTAAATCATAAGCATGCAAAGCTAGACCCTATGGCAAAGCCAGACTCGTAACTATAGTCTCCCGACTGCTATTTATGCTATTCTGTAAATAAATGCTTCTCCAAGTGTGCTCCTAGGGCCCACGTTCATCAGAGTCAACTGGAGGGGTAGAGGGTAAAAATGCCGATCCTGGGGCTTCAAATGATAGGGGCACTGGGTCTGAAATTCTGAGCTTTTATCTCTATTCATGAAAGCCTGAGAAGCACTATCTTCTCTACTTTGTGAAGAAGTTTTATTTTCTCTCCTAGTGACAGATCAAAAAAATTTTCATGTAAATAATAAACTAAAGTCATCATCATACCAGAGGAAAACTAAAATTTGTGTCCAACAACCAAGGACTATTTGAAGGTTGAATAGCTAATGACCCAACAGGATTTGGGATCACCTCAAATAAATTAGCAACTGAAAGCCTCATTTTTGCAAAGCCCGTATTACCACAGAGTATAAGAGGGTTTATGTTCCAAAAAAGAAAAAAAAAAAAAAAGGCACATGAATTGCTCCTTCTTTAGTTTTTACTTCCAAAAGTAACGTTTTATTAATATAATGGCTTATTAGAAGTTAGGCACTGTGCTAAACTTTATGTGCAGTGGTTCATAACCTAACATTACGGTAAACATGATTATTATCTCCACTTACAGGTGATACAATTGAAAGTGACACCAAGTAAGTAACCTGCCTAAGATTACAGAGCTAATAAGTGGTAGAGCTATCATCCCAAACCAGGTACTCTTGGCTCTGGAGTATATATCCTTAATTATTCTATACTGTTTTTCATGATTCAATAACCTGAAAAGAGTTATTGTCAGGACACTTCTAAAAGACTGAAATTTTCATCTTAAAAATATTTGCTGCACATTTCCTCATTTATCCCAGTTGGAGTAGAAACTAGAGAATATGGGGTATTCAAAAGGCATAGTGTCTAAAAATAACATGACTTATTTTTATAGTGGTTATATTCCAACTTTGCTTAGATTCCAAAGAAGTAGCTTACTTGAAGTAGAGCTGTCTTTGCTTAGAATAGAGTCCGCATGAACTGTTCAACGTAATGTGCCAGTTATTCGCCCTTTTGTGATGTTTGGAATGGTAGACAATAATGTACTACATATATATTATCTTCTGGGGGTGCCTGTGTGGCTCAGTTAGTTAAGCGTCCAACTCTTGGTTTTGGCTCAGGTCATGAACTCATGGTTTGTGAGTTCAAGCCCCCATCAGGCTCTGTGCTTGCAGCCTGGAACCTGTTTGGGGTCTCTCTCCCTCTCTCTGCTCCTCCCCTTGCTCACGCTCCCTCTCCCTCTCTCTCTCAAAAAGAATTAAATAAACTTAAAAAATATCTTCTGAGGGGTGCTTGGGTGGCTCAGTTGGTTAAGCGTCGGACTTCAGCTCAGCTCATGACCTCATGATTCGTGGGTTCGAGCCCCACGTTGGACTCTGTGCTGACAGCTCAGAGCCTGGAGCCTGCTTTGGATTCTGTGTCTTCCTCTCTCTCTGCCCCTCCCCCACTCACACCCTGTCTCTCAAAAATAAACATCAAAAATTTTTTTAAATGATCTTCTGAATTCAGGTAACGTGCAATAGAGTGCCTAAAGAATATACACACCTAAATAGAGTAGATCTTTATTTTGGAATGCAGATAAAGCTCTGGTCTTGGATTAATGTGCGTATGTATCTTTGTAATCTTTAGAACAGTGATTCTCAAATGGGGAGCTATAGTAGGGGCTTATGATGGTGGACATCGGCATTTGGAAAACTTATCATGTGACAGACATATCCTCTTCACCTCCATATCACAAGTCTTCTTCCCCAGAGATTCTGACAGGTAGCCCACCTCACATAGTAGGCATGTTAATGATGAGAATCTGTCATATCCTTTAAGTATACTGAAGGAGAAATAATGAGAATCATTGTGAAAGTATTTTTTCCATGACTGTTCTGAAATGTAATCAGAAATGTAGTTTCTTTGTTGATTTGACCTTCCAAAGAGCCATGTTGATTCATCAAATTGAAATTAGCAAAAACCAGAAAATGACTTAAACACAATTATGTTTCAGATGCAAGACTTTACTTATGGCATGTTAACTTGGAAACACCAAAGGTTTCTATCATGGGAAGCATGATAATTTTTCCTTCAAAACTGTATTAAGAGTATTATTTCTATTATTATTATTGATTATAACTGCTGTAAAAATTGAAATCAGAATCCTAGAATATTGGAGCAAAGGAAGTCTTAGTTTAATTTAATCCAAATCTTCATTTTAAGATAAGGAAACCAAGCTCCAGTGAGACTACCAACTCAGTCAGTTTCATTGTTGGGAAAATAACTGAATCCTCCTGATTCCTACGTCTCTCTGATAGTCCATTATGGGGCAAACAATGTGAAAGTAGCTGTAAAGAGCCAGATGTGGAAAAGAAAAAGTCTGGACCCATTAAACCATTAGATCTGAGAGATAAGATTATTGGAAACTGGCATTATTTAACATGAAAGAGGTGTTTGTGCAATATACACTTCCTAGAGTGTTTATTTGATCTTTTTTGCCCGATATTTCCTGTTTAGAATGCTTTAACAACCGTTAGGGACTAAGTTACTTCTGAGTTTCCTAATCTATTCATGAGAATAAATCTTTTCTACAACGAGGTATAGACATCAGAACAAGCTTTTGACATATAGTGCGTATCAAAAAGTTTGTGACAACTAAAAAAATACATGTTTAGAACACACAGATGACCACCTAAGTCAGTATCTCTGAGAGTGAGTGTCCACTTCATGAGAGCTTCATGAAAGCAGAGACCATAACTAATTTACTGTATCCAGCACTGTCTGGCATATAATATGAGCTCAATGAATATTACATGAATGCATGAATTCACATCTGACAAATAATGATCAAACACCTTCCATGTGTTAGGCACCAATGTGCTTGGCATATAGTAGTAAACAAAATAAGCAAACAGTCCTACCTACAGAGTTTACATCCTAGTGAGGATGAGAGATGATAGATGATAATTTAGCAACAAGAGCGATCCTTTACAAATGTTGTCATCCTATCACACCTCACAAAGTCTTGCATTGTAAGGTCTTTGATGTTTACTCTGAAGAAAATGGGGAACCACTGCAAGCTTCTGGAAGGAGTAACAGGATCTAATTTAACATTTTTAAAGAACCACTCTAGTGACTCAGAAGAGAGCAATATCAGTGGAGGTGGCAAGAAGTGGTTGAATTCTGTGTGTATGCTAAAGATAGGTAAAGATAGAGTCAAAATGGTTTTCCTGTGCTTTAGATATGGAGTGAGGACTCCAGAGTATGTTCGCCTGAGTAACTGAAAGGATGGTGTTGCCATCAACCTGAGACGGGAAGAGCAGTGGGAGGAACAGATTTGCCAGGGAAAACCAAAATCTGTTAGTTTTAGACAGATTGAATTTAAGACATGTATCGAATACCTGAATGGAGATCTCAGGTAAGAAGTTGGCTACAAGGGTCTGCAACCCAAGAGTCAGGTATGGACTGAAAAAGTGAATTTGGAAATCGTCAGTTGGCATTTAAAGTCATGAAACTGGATGAATCCACCAATGGAGGAAGTGCAGAGGAAGAAGAGGACCAAGGCAAGGAGGATCAACAAGGAGAGACCAGTAATGCAGAATAAAACTAAGATTGTGAAGAGTTACTGAAGCCAAGTGAACAAATAATAAATGAACCACTGAACTAAATTCAGTTTCTGGCTTTGCCACAAACTACCTTTTATCTTTGGGCAATTCTGAGTCTTGATTTGCCTACATATAGCATATGGGAGTTAAACTGAATAAAATTGAACATTCTTACCATCTCAAAAGTCCCACCAGCCTATCACTTCAATAGAAAGAGTACCTGGGTTCCATTCCCAGCTCCAGTTACATACATTCCCTATGCATTAGGGCAAACTCTTTCACCTTTCTGGTCTCTATAAAATGATGAATACCCCCAGGTGTGAAAAAAATTAGGTAATTTTTATGAAACTGATGCAAGGCACTAATTCAATACATTTTTAATTTTTTCAATTTTTCTGTTAGAATAATATTTTAGTGATCTGAAGCTGACTTTTGAATCAAAGAAGAAACTTGGAAGGCAACAATATCTATCATTAGATATCTAGACTAGTCTGTGCTAGAAACATCGTTCGGAGAATGCAAGAAGTTCCTTCGTGTCTCATGCTCCACCTGTTCATTTATAGAAAAAGCACTTTCTTCTTTTCTTTTGGTACTTAAATTTGGTAGAGTGAGGGAGAAAAAGGACAACTATGACCCTGTTTTATAAGGACAGCATTGTAATTATAGCTGATACCTTAAATAACTTCATCAAATTTCATTATGTAATATGTTAAACCAACTAAGAAATTCACATCTGAATTCACTCGATAGAATATTGATTCTGTTTTCTGCACTAGTTATACATTTTTTTTAAGTTTATTTATTTATTTGGAGAGAGAAGAGAGAGAAAGAGAGCAAGAGCATGAGTAGGGGAGAGAGAATCCTCAGCAGGCTCTGCAATGTCAGTGCTAAAGCCTGACAAGCGGCTTGCACTCACAAACACAAGATCATGACCTAAACTTAAACCAAGAGTTGGCCACTTAACTAACTGAGCCACTCAGGCGCCCCTCAGCACCGGTTATAAAGTCTTGTACATTTTGGTTTTAGGAAAATTAGTATTTTCTAAAAATTAAGAGGAAGTTACATCCATAAAGCAAATCTGATCATGTTGTTACCATACCCATACCAGGGGATTTAAATTCACTAACTGCTTTACTTTTTTTTTTTTTTTTTAGCTTTAGAAATAAGACCAAAATCAAATTTGTCTATGCTCAGCTTAATCACAGAATTACAAAGTTGGTCTTTGAAGAAGAAGGGAAAATTTTTACTGCTTTTCTTCTACAAGTGACAGGGAGATAGTTTAACTAGTCACATTACTTTTTATGCATTGAGATAAAATTTATTGGCTTAAATGACTCAAAAGAGTTTGCACCCAGCCAACAAACAATAATCTGTTAACTTCTGTCCACAAGCATGCTAGAATAAATTTTTAAAAGTTACCTTTCAAATTAAGTACAGTTGTTTTTTTTTTTTAAGTTTGTTTATTTTGAGAGAGAGGGAGAGCATACAAGAGCAGTGTAGGGGCAGAGAGGGAGAAAGAGAGAGAATCCCAAGCAGGCTCTGGGCTATCAGTGCAGAGCCTGACGCAGGGCTCGATCTCATGAATTGTGCGATCATGACCTGAGGCAAAAATCAAGAGTCAGATGCTTAACTGACTGAACTACCCAGGTGGCCCAAATTAGGTGCAGTTCTAAGAAATCTGTATCCCAGTAACAAATTTATCTAGCAAAAATGAGCATATACATTAGTAAATTTTTCAAAAGGCATAACAACTTTTCACACATTAAGCTTTCTATAGATATGGTACCAACCTCCACACTGCCTCAAAGGACCTGAGGAAACTTAACCAGCCTGGATCTTATATATAAAAAGAAAGATCTAGTACATTTAAAAAATACTTATAAATATTACTACCACAGGGGCACCTGGGTGGGTCAGTCAACCGGTTGAGCGTCCGACTCCGGCTCGGGTCATGATCTCGCAGTCCATGAGTTCGAGCCCCGCGTCAGGCCCTGTGCTGACAGCTCGGAGCCTGGAGCCTGCTTCCGGTTCTGTGTCTCCCTCTCTCTCTGTCCCTCCCCCACTCATGCTCTGTCTCTCTCACTTTCAAAAATGAATAAATGTTAAAAAAATTTTTAAAAATAAATATTACTACCACAACTGGGTGCTCTGATCTGTTCTCTTATTTATGCAGAAACAGTGGTAGTTACGATAAATCTAGATGGTTACAGAGGACCATTACCTACCCAAGCCTCATTCCTTCCCCTGCAAAACAAATTGCCATCAAACTGCCACTAAAGTAAGGACTGTCTCAAAGCAGCTATTAAGAATTTTAAATGACCACAGCAAAGTGTTAAAAAATGGCCTTGGTTTTAGGCAAATGGTAAAACTGCTTTTGAATTTTAAGAAAATGACTACTGAGTTATCTAAGTTTCTTTAACTATAGCCATAGCCAAATAAAAAATGGCACTTTAATTTCCCCAAAAGCATTAACAATGGTATCTTAGAACAAGTACAGTAGTATTTCTGCCTATGTGTATGTTATTTAGGAAACAGAATGGTGCAGAAAAGAGCTAATATAGCAGGCTTGGGACTGTTACCTTTAAGGAAAGCCTGTTTGCAAGTTTAGCCCTGGGCAGGATCTGGCAATTGGCATGGTAACGGTTCTTCACACTGATACGAAACTTTCCCTAAATAATATGAGTGGTTCACTGTACCTAGATTGTTTGTACAAACAATATGGCTTATGCCAAACATCTACTTTGCTCTGTCAGTTTGGGATGTAGGTATGGGCTAGGTAGAGGGTGTATATGTGATCCCAATAAAATCCTTGGGCACTGAGTCTCTAATGAGCTTCCCTAGGAGACAACATTTACCCATGTTGTCACAATTTGTGCCTGGAGGAATTAAGTTCATCTGTTGTCACTCCACTAGGAGAAGACTCTTGAAAGTTTGTGCCTAGTTTCCTCTAGATACTGCCCCATGAGCCTTTCCTTTTGCTGATTGTACTTATTATCTTTTCATTGTAAGGTATCTTATAATGAAGGTATTTGTTATAATATAAGGGCTTCATTTCTTGAGTATTGCTGTATGTTGAAGTCTTTGGGTCTTCTTAGCAAATCACCTAACCTGGGAATGGCTTTGGGGACCCCTGAGACAGAAGGGAATAGCTATTTGGCTGCTAGTCAGTTACCCTTCATGTGAATATGAATTTCCTTTCAGGAAAAAATGAACTGACTCTTTGATCATTCTATATATATGTATGTTTACAACTTTATATTTTGTATAGCGTCTCCTTGTACATTTTTGGTGCTCATTAAAAGTGGAATAATATTTACTTTAAATATAATAGAGCTCAGAAATTTTTTTTAAATTTCATAAGTCAAGGACTCTAAAGTTATGGTTCC